>NC_053027.1:17585612-17822784 GCF_003073215.2 Triticum urartu | reverse complement strand
TGTGTGCATTCTCGCCTTCCAATATATCTGAACTGCGCCGACTCGAGCTGGAGGATGAAATCATGAGAATCCGAAGATAGAAATATCGCATTTGTGTCCTCATCATACCCCGCCAACAGGATGACATTTTTCCTGCGCGCGGGTTTTGAAAAGAGCTCGTCCAGTTGAACACATTTCTGCAGCACCCATGAGACAATACCATCACCGTTTGACTTCCTCCCCCATAACTCAATGCTCAGTTTTAACTTTGAAAGAACCGCAAGGCCAAGGCAATTATCCTCTCCTCGTAAGATCTGAAAGGACATGTCGACGCTAGAACCAGTAACATGGGCATATGTTGTCGGCTTCTCAATCACAACAAGGGTTTGCCTTTCAAAATCAAACTCAAGGATGTTGGCTCCAGAGAGCAACCAGTAAAGTGCATTCCCAACCATGACGCTGGGCCTTGCCGCATTAGCAATCTTGCATGTATCCGTCATGGATATAATATCTCCCCATGTATTAGACTTGGAGTCGTAGAGGCAAACAGATACCTTTGTTTGGTTAGCGAAATCTTCCTGGCACACCAGTACCAGTTCGAATGTGCTCAAGCAGTTCTCGTTGTGCAAGTGCTGATGAACGTCGCGGGCAGAGCACATCACCGCTGCGCTCACAACAGAGGTTTCAAAGCCATGACTGACTGCTGGTGGAAAAGCCACGTGGTTTTTGCCCCCGGTGGTGGGTTCCCAAATGATGGCCTTATGGCGCGCGCAGTCGAGGACGAGGGTGATGCCATTGCGGCAGCCAAGGAAGACGCCACCTAGAGAATAAGGATCAGACAGGTTCTCCGGCAACGCTGCTGCAATGAGGTCCAACTGGTCCGAAATTGGAGTGAAGATGGGGGCTTCATTAAATTGTTGGTAGAAGAAGCCGAGGAGCTTCCAATGGTGTTTGCGGAAGCGCCCGAGGAATTGGGGGTCGAAGAGGATGCGGCGCCATCGCTTGTAGATGAGGGAGGTGTTGCGGAGGGAGGATGGCTTCGGAGTGAGGCGGAGGAGGATCTCAATTAGGAGGTCATCATCACTGAGCACCTTGGACACAGAGTCAGTTGGTGTCAAAGAACACTCGGGCCTGGCATCAACCCTGAAATGCAGCAACAGCCACAACAAATCAATAAATACGGATGCATATATAACTTTACATGCATCTGGCGGACCAGCCTAATATACAGAAAGTGAAGGGAGAAATTAGAGGTCTTACCCTTGGGGAATCTCAACAGGTTCCATCCTATCTGTCGCAGCACCCTCTCCTCTCTTTCCCACAGCTGTCAAAACAATGAAATGTAAGGCTTATGAGCGGGAATCAAGCTAGGTTTTCCACTAGGACAAAACAGAAAACGAAAAAGTTACGAGGAGATGGAGAAGGGGTGTCCTGACCTCAAATGTTCAGTGTCTGTGATCATATATAGATAACCCTTATTACTTGCATACTTGATCATTTGCCATATTACTTTGTATCTATTAATCATTTGCCCCAATATTAGATTGGTCGATTGATCATTTGCCCTATATTACCCCCCTACCCCATTAATCAATTTCCACATATTAGATTGATCTATTGATCTTTTGTACCGTATTACCTTGTCTTTAATCATTTCCCCAATATTAGACTATTCTACTGATCATTTGCCTCATATTGCACATACACACAAGAGAATTGGCCTACACCTATATGCAGATTAGGTATGCATATAACTTAATTCCTACTTTTCTTGTCTCTGATTGATCCTTAGCAAAAGGATCAAACTCATGGTTCTGCAACCCAAACGACAATTATAAAACAGTAGGCATCAATTGTTGACCGAGAGTAAGTGTAGTGCTACAACAAGGCACTGTGGTAGTGCCAATTTCAAATCCAAATCTGGTCTTACTTATAATCAAACTGCACCAAACTTAATATAATGACAAATCTGGGACTGCAAATGTAAAGCAAAGTTGGTAACCTTGTTCTGGTATGCCTAAATCAATTTACTCACAAATATCTTGTCAGCCTTTAAGCAGACCAATGAGCCAATGATATCACATCAAACATGTACCATAAGTAATGTAATGAATTCAACAGAAGAAATTACTCAACGATGTATTACCTGCAATGTAGAAATTTGTATACGGATAATACATTCTGAAGTGTGTGCATTCTCTCCTTCCAATATATCTGAACTGCACCGACTCAAGCTGGAGGATGAAATCATGAGAATCCGAAGACAGAAATATCGCATTTGTGTCCTCATCATACCCCGCCAACAGGATGACATTTTTCCTGCGCGCGGGTCTTGAAAAGAGCTCGTCAAGTTGAACACATTTCTGCAGCACCCATGAGACAATACCATCACCGTTTGACTTCCTCCCCCATAACTCAATGCTCAGTTTTAACTTTGAAAGAACCGCAAGGCCAGGGCAATTATCCTCTCCTCGTAAGATCTGAAAGAACGTGTCGACGCTAGAACCAGTAACATGGGCATATGTTGTCGGCTTCTCAATCACAACATGGGTCTGCCTTTCAAAATCAAACTCAAGGATGTTGGCTCCAGAGAGCAACCAGTAAAGTGCATTCCCAACCATGACGCTGGGCCTTGCCACATTAGCAATCTTGCATGTATCCGTTATGGATATAATATCTCCCCATGTATTAGACTTGGAGTCGTAGAGGCAAACAGATACCTTTTTTTGGTTAGCGAAATCTTCCTGGCACACCAGTACCAGTTTGAATGTGCTCAAGCAGTTCTCGTTGTGCAAGTGCTGATGAATGTCGCGGGCAGAGCACATCACCGCCGCGCTCATAACAGAGGTTTCGAAGCCATCACTCACGGCCGGTGGAAAAGCCAAGTGGTTTTTGCCCCCGGTGGTGGGTTCCCAAATGATGGCTTCATGGCGCGCACGGTGGAGGACGAGGGCGATGCCATCACAGCAGCCAAGGAAGACGCCTCCTCCAGAATAAGGATGAAACAGGTTCTCCGGCAACGCTGCTGCAATGAGGTCCAACTGGTCCGAAATTGGAGTGAAGTTGGGGGCTTCATTAAACTGTTGGTAGAAGAAGCCGAGGAGCTTCCAATGGTGCTTGCGGAAGCGCCCGAGGAATTGAGGGTCGAAGAGGATGCGGCGCCATCGCTTGTAGACGAGGGAGACGTTGCGGAGGGAGGATGGCTTCGGAGTGAGGCGGAGGAGGATCTCGATTACGAGGTCATCATCATTGAGCACCTTGGACACAGGGTCAGTTGGTGTCAAAGAACACTCGGGCCTGGCATCAACCCTGAAATGCAGCAACAGCCACAACAAATCGAATCAGTGGGCCGATTCTTCAATCAACGCGGACGCATATAGAATTTTACATACATGTGGCAGACCAGCCCAATATACAAAGTGAAGGGAGAAACTAGAGCTCCTACCCTTGGGCAATCTCCACAGGATCCATCCTATCTGTCAGAGCAACCTCTCGTCTCTTTCTCTCAGCTGTCGAAACAATGAAACGTTAAGGCTTATGAGTGGGAATCAAGCTAAGTTTTTCACTCAGAAAGAAGAGAAATCAAAAAAATTACAAGGAGATGGAGTAGGAGAGGAAGGAGAAGGGGTGACCCGACCTCAAATCTTCAGTGGCTGTGATCATATATTAACACTTATTACTTGGACACTTGATCATTTGCCATATTACTTTGTATCTATTAATCGTTTGCCCCAATATTACATTTGGTCTATTGATCAATTTCCACATATTAGATTGATCTATTTATCTTTTGTCCCGTATTACCTTGCCTTTAATCATTTCCCCCATATTAGACTGGTCCACTAATAATTTCCCTCGTATTACACATAAACACAAGAGAATTGGCCTATACCTATATGCAGATTAGGCATGCATGTAACTTTAGTTCCTACTTTTCTTGTCTGAGCTTGACGGTTCTGCAACTCAAACGACAAATAAAAAGATAGTAGGCATCAATTGTTGACCGAGAGGAAGTGTAGTGCTACAACACAAGGCAATGTGGAAGGTATTGCCAATTTCAAATCCACATCTGGTCTTACTTATAATCAATCTGCAACAAACTTAATGACAGGCACTGCAAATGTAAAGCTAACTTGGCAACCTTGTTCGGATATGACGAAATTGAGATGAGGAACTACGAAAAGGGGGGAACTGAGAAGGGAATTATGAAGAGGAGAAGGGAGATTGGTTCGGCCCGTGACCAGCGCGGGGGCGGGCGGGAGGGAGGAGGGCGGCCATTACCTGGCCGGTGACCCGCTGCAGAGGGAGATGGCGGCAGGTTGTTCCCGTCTCCTTCCGATCGGACACCGCCGCCGACGAGCTAGGGAAGAGGAGAAAACAGAAGAAATCAGTACGAGATGGAAAAGGGGAGCAAGGAGAAGGGGCGGACTGACCTCGATTCGAGGGTGGCTGCCGCCGACGGAGCCGATTGAGGTCGGCGCCGCCGCCGCTCCTCCGTCCTCCCACTGCAGTGGAGAGAGACTGCGGAGGGACGACAGAGCGGAGCAAACTGCAGGCGTGCAGTGAGGCCTACCCTATAATCCTGGCCTGGACAAGCCCGGCCCACTGTCAATTTCTTTTTAAGAATAAAACAGCGGAGTCCCCAATCCAAAGCCCATCTATCCACGTAAACCTTTTTTTATGAATATCCACGTAAACCTTACTCCGTGTGATTTGTTTCTCAAAAAAAAAATGTGTGATTGCGGATAAAAAATACTTCTACAACCTGTACTCATGGAAGACATGGTCCGGTATTTGTTTCGCAAAGAGCAGATTGAATGTTAATAGGAAAAATTACGCAGGAAATCGTTCGCGGAGGCGCGGTGACTTTTGCACTTTCATCTTGGGATACAAGTATGCAATTATACCATTATTACCGTTGAGTGCAAAGAGCCAAAGATGCCTTTCCCTGCCTAAAATACTGTCTTGAATTGTAGGGTAAATTGTTGACAAGCAACAGCGAATCCACAAGATGTAGCTACACTACAATGTATCTAAATGCGTTTGCGGGGGCTTTGCGTACATCTCCGAGTGAGGAAGATGAATTAACAATGGCCCGTAGGACGGTGTGTTGATCTTTGATGTCTTCTCATGTGGTCCATCGATGAATCTAAATGCGCATGATGATACTCCATCGATGAATCTGGATGACAGGAGAGGAACAACTGGGGAGAGCGTTATGGCTCTCAATGGCGACTACCCTCCCATGAAGGACAACCGAACAATCAGTGTACCAATCATCTGGATCCAGAACAACCGGTGCATATGCCCGAAAGATGCCGATCCGCAGAACGTATCTCGACTTCCTGACTGACTGGGATGCCAGGGGATACTGACCTATGAATGTATTTTGACTTTCTGACTGACTGGGATGCCATGTACAACTAAAGGTCCGCCGGACTCACGTACCTATACCGTTCGGTAACAGAAATATCTCAATATTCATTTAGAAACGTATGTATGCTGCTTTAAATTGTGTATCTGATCATCAATTGTTGTTTGTAGCCAGACGGTGCAACGCAAAGGATGAAAGAGAAGTTCGACATGTGTGGATTTTTCTGGATCCTCTTTATTTGGATATGGGAGTGGTTGCTGGTGGGCCATCCTGAGAAAGATGTTCGGCGTCCATGGACGGAGTATGGCGAAGAAATTTGAAGTGGAAGTGGAAGTCAAAACACCAAATTTGGCCAAACGGAAACAGGCTGGTTGCATCGTTTCATTAGATGAGATTGTTGCATGGAAGTGGAAGTTTAGTACGGCGTGGCCGCATGGAGACTGGGGATGTGACAACAGGAGGAGCGACATTATTAAAGGGCTCCTCGTTGGGCAAAGGAGTCAGCTTCTTGGCGAGAGAGATTTTGCTGTAGTGTATCCCATGGAAGGGTTAGATAAAGAGGTATGCATGTTGGACAGTTTTCAAGGACTCCTTCAACATTTATGCTCTTTGGCAGAACGTCTGTGTGATGTGCACCCGGAGGAAAGAGCGAGCAAGGCACCGCTCACCAGGAATATACTTGGTTGAAGTCATAAACCGCCACATGTAGAGAATCTCTAACTCGACACTCTCTAGAACAAGTCGCACCAACTCAAATGCATGGAGCCGGTGTACACGCTCATTCTACCTCTAGAGCATGACTCTACACATGAACCCTGATTGTTTCTCCGAATCGAATTCCCAATGCATCTCATTCCTCGGATGTCGCACCATCGGACCACCGGAGACACCCATTGTCCTCATCATTTTTGCTCTGCTCCAACACTTGGCCATTCTCCCTCTAGCAACTACACATGACTGATGCACGTCAAACTAGTTACTATAGATGGCCAGTGAATGCACGTACTGTGTGAGTCAGTGTGACTATTCCTCTTCTGAACTTCACATGCCAAATATTGTGGCCATTTATTTCTACGGTGGGTGCCGTTTATTTCAACAGTGAGTGATGATGTTCTTATGTGAATCACTCATCTGCCTTATGAGGAACCATACACCAAATATTGTTATCAAAGCAGGACAAAGCAGTCAAAGCATAGTGGAGCAACAACAAACATTTCTTGCTTTTATTAAAAAAAATACAGGAACGTGTCCTACTGTTTATTATAAGAAGTTACACTTGTGTGAAATCCAAAACATATTGGTGGCGATTGATTTCCCACTCGGATGTTATACCAAAAATCTTGTGTAAGTCAACAAAATTTTATTCCTATTCCAAATATTTTATGAAACTAATGCAATGAATGTGAAGTCACAAAACCGATGGGACCAGAACAATGTTGTTGCATTCTGTTTGGCTAATAATCATCTTCACAAACTAAACCACACTCTTTTTATGTACAAGGGGCATACTGGAATCATCACTGCACATGATCGATGCGAGTCTCATTGCACTAGCAAACTTTTGCTTAACCACACACCTATTCTTCTTTCATTTTGGAGCAAAGGAAAATGACATATCATGAAATTACAGTAAGTTACATAAACCATTAATTCATATAATTGGACCATTGGCCGAGTACAAATTTGAACGTAAACTCAAAACCGGACAAACACCTTAGCCTTATGAAGTGAATTGATTTGGTCCCTCACCCCACTTAACGCGGTTGGACCAAGAACAAGTCGAGGTCATTCCCTCTTTTCGAATAAAAAAATATCCCCATGCACTAAGCTAGTCAGTACAAAAATCATTAAAAATGGATAAATCCATTACCATAAGATGTTTATGTACAAACAAATAATATTAGACACACGTTACTTATTTTAAAAATAGAACAGTAAAACTATTGGAGAAAAACCAATAAAAATAAAAATATTAATAGAATATTTAATAATCACGTGAATGCTAAAGATGGGAAAAATGAGAAATCAAGAAAAAATAATTGATAAGTATTCTAGAAAAACTAAGGAACTGAGAAAGCTCATAGATAGTTATCATGATGTTTGATCGTGTTTGTTCAAAATTGTTGATTTAATGGATTTCTCAATAATTTATCTTTAGCTTTTTTAGTTTTGCAAATTCTTGATTTATAAAAGTGCTTTCATGCAGTTGGCCCCTGGATTCAGGAGATTAAGTCTTTGTTGAGTTCTTTCTCAGATTTCAGAGTGGATTGGATTCGTAGGTCTGCTAATGTTGCCGTGCATAAATTTGCGAAGGTAGGAGTAGGGGATGAACTTTGTAAGGTTTGGTTGGGGGTTCCCTTGGATTTTTTGTTCGATGTAATATCGGATTACATTCCTAGCTTTGTTAGCTAGTTAAATAAAGCAGCGACATTAACCCTAAAAACTATATTCAGGATTCTAGCCATAGTTCCATATCTATAATATTCACTTCAATGGAATTTGAGATATATAACAACAAACACTTGCTTTATGAGCTCATTTTCATTCGTAATACAAGTTGGAAAACATAGCTAGATAAGAGCTGCATAATAAAGAGATGAATCATAAAGGAACTTAGGAGCCATAAAACAATTATAGCTTCGTGTTGCGGGAATTGAAATTTTACCACGTAAGTCTTGTCCCCCTGCTTATATCTATCAAAAGAAATGTGGACAAGATAATCCCGCTTGACTACAATAATTAAGGTGAAACAAACCCAAGGTGAACAGTGGTAGCAGTGTCCTTTGAACTCGTGTACCTTCTACAGAACATGGGAATGTTAGAAATATGAAATCCTTCAAATATAAATTCAGAAGTATTCTAGAAAAAAAAGGAATCGAGAAAGCTCTGAAAGAATAATTGAAACCCCATGATGTTTCATCTGTTTGTCCTACGTTCTTGATCTATAGGATATTCAAAGAAATCACTTCATTTTTTTTATTTGTCCTACAAGAACCAGTTGGCATTTGCTTTAGAGTGAATTCCAGTTTTTACCCCTAAGTTTAACATTTTTGACGCTAATTACCCCATTTAAAAGAATTTCATCCGGCATACCCCATTTAACAAAAGTGTTGCCAGGGTTTACCCTCTTCTATTTTTTGTGAGCATTTTGATTCATGGGTCCCGATTACCAGGTCCACGTGGCATGCCATGTCGTCGGTTTTCTGGGTTTTTTCCTCATGTGAAACCAGTCCGCGCTGCTGAGCTCGACCGGATTGCTGAACCGCACGCACCGTCGCGACCGACGCTCGACGCCTCGACCAGGGCCGCACCGCGTTCACGTCTAGCCTAGCGCACGCACCGGTCGGCCTGCTTCTTACCGCACGCACCGCTCTCGCTCGCGCCTAGGGTTAGGGATTCAATTACGGCGGCGGCGGCGGCGGCGACGGCGGCAGCGGGTGCTGAAGGGAAACGACGGCAGCTGCAGGTGCTGAATGACATCGACGGCAACTGGGGGTGCTCAATGGCGGCGACGGAGACAACGGGTGCCTAAGGGCCGCGACGGTGGCGACGGTGCTGAAGGGCCGCAACGGTGGCGGAGGGTGTTGAAGGGCGGCGACGACAACGGCTTGCGGCTGCCGTGCCTCGAGCGTGTAGTCCCATGCTGGCGCGTTATCCTGCTCCGGCCGTCACTGTCAGCAAGTTCAGGTATTTCTTCCTTCCTCTGAATTGTTTCTCCATGGAACTAGACTCCCTGTACATACATGGTTGGCCTACTGTATGTGTGAATAGTTCTCGCTTGATGCAGGGTGCAGTTAACTCCTCTAGTGATTCTGTGATGGTTGGTTTGATGTATCACATAGAAGCCAGTGCCGTAAAGAATGATGAGCTGCAAGCAGAGCAGGAGGTGCGCACTCTGAAGTTGCTCAGCTTGGTGCATAAGGAAAATGAGCTTGCCATTTTAGTTGCCGTGCTTCTGTTTGCAACTGTTGCTGCTGATGCGACGTACTTCGACAACAAGTGCATGACTGAATGTAGCTACATCCACTTTATGCGCCTTTCGAGTCTGTTGGTGATGGCGGAGCCTGGAGTGTGGTTACATGTAAAGTAGGGAACCAGTGATGTTTGTATTGACCTAGTGATGCTAGTATGTAAAAAAATTGAACAAATATCAATGTGATGAAAGAAATTCAAACTAGTACTGTTGCTTATGTATTCCTCTGTTCGTCAAACCATGTATGTAAGAGCTGCAGGAAGTGAGAGCTTCCTCACTAGTATTTCTGTACATTGTAATGACAGTTTTAATAGCAATGTATAGCAATCCGTTTTGACATAACGATGTGCATAAGTCTGATGTAAGCTACCATATAAAATAATCAGTTTTGAAAGCATGATCTTGTGCATAAATAGGAAGAATATTTTTGTCAGAACCCACGCCTTTTGTCCACATTCATTTTCCTGATCCATTACACAAAGGTAAACATCATCAATTTCAACTCTGCATATGAGTTCACCATGACACATGAGTTCTTGGAACATGATAACATGACACATGAGTTCAACACGACACAGAGATAAAAAGCAAAACATGGCGGGAGTTCAAAAGCAAAACATGAGACATGAGTTTTCAACTATATAAGCTAGAAAATGAGATAATTGCTATTCCTCTCTAGCACCATCATCTCTAGCAGCTGCACTAGCACCAATGGTGAACTAGGAGTGCATTCTGCCACTTGAACTTCTTCCGTAAGCTCTGTTTTGTACATAACCAGGTTGAACTGCAGCCGCCCTTCCACTTCCAGCCGACCCTCTTCCTCTCCCAACTGCAGCAACACTTGATGATGATGCCTGTGATTCTTGGACCTGAAAATTATGAGGTGATGTAAATAACAATAAAATTACTGCTAGCTACATTTATTCCAGAAGTGATTATTTTACCTGGAATTTAGCTGCAGATGCTTTAGGTGCTCCTCTTCCTCTCCCCTTACCAGTTGATGTTTTAGGAGTACCTTTAGATGCTTTGGATGCTCCTCTTCCTCTCCCCCTACTAGATTCTGTTGGAGCAGCAGTGGGAGTAGTCGTACGTGCTGCCGGTGCTGAACTTCTAGGCTTCTTTGCAGCTACTTTTCCTCTCACGCTACTAGTTGTTGTTGCACCCGCTGTTGGAGTACCTCTAGGTTCTGGATTAGGTGCAGGTGGTGGATAGGCATTGCTCCCCTGTGTTCTTGTTGCCAAAGGCTTGCGTTGTAGACAGTAAAAAAGGCGGTTATTTGGTAACATATTGCATCAATTTAGTAACATAATTGCATCTAGTACCGGCGGCGTAATTGCTTCCAAAGGAAGGGAGAGCGCTTACCACATGTTTTCTAACCCTAAGAGCAAGATATGCTCTTAGTGGCTTGTCGCAGCCCTTGACATTGTGACCAAGTTCCTTGCAATTTCCGCACTGCACTGTTCCTTTTCTTGCTCTTGCATAAGCAGGACCACTCTCCTCAGGCCCTTTTATTCTATTTTTCTTTGGCCTTCCTGGTTGAACAGTGTAACCTGGTGGTTCAATGTCTGGACTTGATGTCTTAATCCACTCAGATTCATGTGGAACAGGGTATATCATGTGTTCATATGCTTTCTCGTAAGTTTCCAACTTGAAGAAATCATCAACATAATTCTCAGGCCTTTCCTTAGCCCTAAATATAGCTGCACAAGCATGTTCACAAGGAACACCACACAACTGAAATCTGAAACAACCACAAGTCTTGTTAAGCAGGTTTATTTCATAGGTCTTGTCGGTGTAGTTTACTTGCCAAAGCCCAACACCAAATTGATGAGCTGTGCAATACCTTGCTTTGCTCTTAGCTGATTCTAATTTCTCACTCATGACAGGTGTGATATCCCAGCCCACTGACTCACATCCTTTTCTTTTCAAACAAAATCTAGTCATAACTCTAGTCCTGATGAGCTCCATCATGGTACGAATTGGCTTGTCTCTATAGTCAAGGATGTATTTGTTGAAAACCTCACTGAGGTTGTTCACAACAAGATCAGTCTTGGATCTTATTCTGAATGCATGCCTACTAATGTGCTCCTTGGGTATTGCTCTAACCCACTTCCAAGCTTCTACATCATAAGCCTTCAAGTTGTCCATGGAAATATTGTATTCGCTCAAAGTGCATGCATAAACAACCTTATCAAAGTATTCCTTGTAGATTTCATCTCTGAATCCAGCTCTGGAGAAGTTTGCAAGGACATGTTTTTTGCAAAATCTATGTTCGCAATGTGGAAAATTCTTTGTGACTGCTGAAAGTAATCCCTATGACAAATAAATGGCAGAGTTGTCAGTTACAACACGCAAACTAAATTTAACATATAAATGACAAAGATAAGAAATATGTTATTACCTTCTGCCTATCTGACATGATTGTCCATCCACCATGTTGCTCGCCCTGTCCAATTGCTGACTCCAGTGTTTGCAAAAACCATGTCCAATTGTCAGTGTCCTCTATGTTAACCACTCCAAAAGCTAGAGGAAACATGTTGTTGTTGCCATCTCTTGCAGAAGCAGCTAAAACTTGCGCACCATTAGCTAGCTTGACAAAACAACCATCTAATCCAATAAATGGCCTACAACCGGAGAGAAACCCTTGAATCTGTGCATGAAAGCTCACAAACAGCCCACTGAACATAGGATTAGGATTGATATGTGGCTCGAGATTTGGCTCAGTGGTAACTATAGCGACGCTTCCAGGATTTTTGTTCAACAATGTCTGCAAGTAGTCTCTAATTCTAAGATACTGCTTGTCTTCATCCCCAAGAACCTTCTTTTGGGCATAAGATTTAGCCCTATATGCCATCCTCTTTGTTATTTCAAAATTAAAATCTCTCTTAACAGCTCCCATGAAAGCATCAAGCTTCCAATTGGGATCAACTCTGAACTGAGCCTCATAATGAGAAGCTATCCATCTGGAATTCAGCCTAGCATCCTCTCTATTAATTCCACATGAGTGTGGCTCGACATCCTCTCTGATCATAAAAGTGGGATCACCAGCTATCCTTGATGCAAAAAGATAAAAGGTGCAATTTGGCTCTGTGCAACGCACCTTCACCTTTTCCATCTTGTTCTTCAGAAAAGCAAAGCTTCTTCCTTGCAATATATGAAATGACTTAAGTGCTGCCCTAAACTCTTTGACATCTTTGAAACACATCCCTTTGACAAGTTGTTCCGGCATCTTGTCAGCATCATTAAGGTAAGTATCATCAAATTGCATTCTCGGGTCTAACAACCTCTTGGGCCTTCTCCTTTTTCTCCCTTGTAATAAAACCATCGAACGTGAATCTTCATTTTCATCAGTATCTTCTCCTAAAGGATCATTTCCACCATCTGAACTCGGAGGATCTGAAAGCTCAAAGTCATCATCAACTAATTTTTTCTTCTGCTCCCTTCTCTTTGCCAATGCCATCTTCTTATCTGCCTTTTCCTTTTTCTCTCTTGCTTCCTCTTCCTTTGCAAAAATCATCTCTTTCTCCATTTGTGTTTGAGGAAGAGCAATTGCATCAAGATCAATGCCATCTAAGCCTTCTGTGACATCAAATAAATCTTCAAATTCGTCCTCTGAATATACACCTTTTTCTGCCAATTCCTTCTCCTTCTTCTTAGCATACATGGCTCTCAACTTGTTTGTTTCAGCAACAACATCAAAATCTTCATCACTGGAGTCAGTTCCATAATCTTGCCCATTCAACTCCTTCCAATATTCCGCTGGATCATTGTACTCCACATCTGAAAGTAACTCCACATTTTGACCCTCCTCTTCAGTATTCTCTTCAATGGGCACCACAACTATTGGCTTGTAAGAATCTGCACCATTATTGGAAACTGGAAGTGTAGATGGAGTTTTGGTCCTGAAAACATGCAAATCAATCTCCTTATAAGCTTCAACCTCCTCAAGCATCTTCAGAACACTTGTATCGTCTGTTAACTCAACCATGGAGTTTCCATTGGGCCCTTTCTTCTGATAATAAATGTTGTCCCAATTGTTGAAACCCAACTCCTTTGTCCTCTCCTTTATATCAAAATAACTGATGAAATCCCTGTCAATCATCTCTGGCTCTGGATTGCTGTATCCACGGACATGACAAATGTACCTAACATTCCACATCTCAGTTGCCATCTGATTTGCGCAAGAAAATGAAATCATGAATTAGCGATGCATCAACATACTCTAAGAATGTGTAACATGAAGCTCATTATGTTCAGTATAGACTATATATACATTCAAATTCAGAATTTACAAAAGACTCATTGTCACAGAAGAGAACATAGCAGTTCAGCATGTTCAGCTTAACTACAGCATAGCAACCATAGCATCCAGTCTTACAAGCCACACAACAAGAAGATGCTCATATGCAGAGTTTGCAAGTTCAGCACATAGTCGTATATATACATATGTTTTAATCCGATCCGTCTAGGCATACATAATTTACTGTCGGTTTATGATAATACTGAAGAAAAAAGTTAAGGTCGCTTTATGATAGTACTGAAGAAAAAACATACAGGTTTCAGGATTTTATCCAGAAAACCTTCTCCACAGTGATAATATGCCACAGTGGTCAAGTGCAGCCATCTCATCGCAGATCTTCAAAACAAGAAACAGCTGACCCGAACCCATCTAAGATGCATCACGGACTGCAAGAGAACTAAAAGCCTAACCACCGGGGTGTGAAAAACAGAGAATTCAAGCATGCATGAGAGGGGAGGAGATCACCGTACCAGTTGTAGCTTCCTGCTCCGACGATCACCAACATCAACTACAAGTGTCGCCTGCCGCTCCTTGCCTACGTTCGGCCTGCCCTCTCTGAACGAAGGACGAGCGGACTGGGCTAGACTTGGGCGATCGTGCATGCGATAGGAAGGTGAGCGATGTGTGCCGCGATTGGAGGCAATCGTGGCGCAACAGACTCAAGCGAGATATGTGTGGCGGGATTGGATGGGATCCTGGTGCATCAGACTCAAGCGACCTGTAAATCGGTGAGGACCCGCCTCTGCGTGTGCTTGCCATCGGCCCGGTCCGGTCGGCAGAAGCTGGCGAATCGGTTCAGTCTGTAGAAAAGTCGCCAAGGAAAAAACCGACGACGTGGCACGCCACGTGGACCTGGTAATCGGGGCCCATAGATCAGAACACTCACAAAAATAGAAAAGGGTAATTTGTGGCAACACTTTTGTTAAATGGGGTATGCCGGATGAAATTCTCTTAAATGGGGTAATTAGCGTCAAAAATGTTAAACTTAGGGGTAAAAACTGGAATTCACTCTTTGCTTTAACTAGCCAACATGGCATCGCCCGTATTCTGGGGTGATGTCAGACTTGAGTGCTTTACCGATCATCTGATGTGTTATTTACCCTCGGAAAAGTAGATCTTCTAACTTCAAGTACCAAAGCACAGTTCAAAGTATTGCAGTTGGACTTCTTTACTCTACTGGAGGCAGAGTATAAATACGACTTAAGTTCGAAATTGGATTTACATTTAGATATAAGAGTGAGGGATTTGGGTGGAAAAAAAGGGAGAACTCATGACTGGAATCTGGAAGGGCTATTCTGAGAATTTACTCTCTCGGATAAGATTAACTTCATAACTTCTATCTGAATTGTAACGTCGAGCATAATTCAGATTTCAGATTCAGAAGAAACAGAGAGCGTGGCAGGTGCACGCCATCCGACTGGCCGTCGCTGCGAGCAGCATTGCCACCTGACGCCCTAATCTGTAATGGATCACAATTTCATTTATTACTCCATGGAAAATTCTCTAGTACCGTTTGCTCCAGTGGTTTTGTCTGAATTGTAACGTGGAGCTCCATTCATAATTAGAAGGAAACAGAGAGAGATAGCGTGTTTAACTCTGATGCATCCTGGAGCAACCAGATGTTTGCAGTTTGTGGCAAAGCAGCTGAACCTTGCGAATGTATGTGTCCTTCCTCATGTTCACACAACGTGATCATGTGGGATTTTGGTGGAAAACTCTCTCACAAACCTCCAAGACGATTACCTGAGGAACAAAACACAGAGAGAGTGCAATCACTCATATTGTTCCTTTAATATGATCAGTTTGGCATCCGCAACTGACTGCACTAGTGTAAGTTCCTGTGATATTCGTCCGCAGCAGCTGGTCGTTAGCTAGCCTGCAAGGTCAGTAGAATTGGAGCTTATTAAACTGTTGTGACGGTTGACAGTTCCTCTACAGAAATACAGTAGACAAGAAGTAGGTGCATAAAAACTGCTTCTTCTCTTCAACAAGAGGAAAAGGAAGAAATCAAAGAAGAATAAGGTCCTCCTCGTACGGCTGCCGCGGACTGCCTCGCCTCCTCCACACGCGGGGGGACGGAGCGGGCATCCGCGATGCGCTCCAGACATGAGTATGACGCGCGGCGGCACTTGGCCGTGACCGTGACCACGCAGCTCCGTCCGACGGGCTGACTCCGTGATATACTCCCTAGCCAAGATGGAAACGGAAACTACAAGAGGAGACCGGGCCCAACTCGAGTGATTACTCCCTAGCGAAGATGAATACAACACGAGTACGACCCCGAGTCCACCCTAGGCACCGCCTCACCCAATAAATCCCCCGGTTCCCTTCCCACCCTACCCCAACACGTACGCAAAGAAGCTCCTGTGTCTTCCGCCGCCGCGTCTTTTTGCTACTAACTAGGGTTTCGTTTCGCCTCCCAATACCCCGATCGATCGATGGCGGCCGAGGAAGGCGAGAAGAAGATGATCACACTCAAGAGCTCGGACGGTGAGGAATTTCAGGTCGAGGAGGCGGTCGCCATGGAGTCGCAGACCATCCGCCACATGATCGAGGACGACTGCGCCGACAACGGCATCCCGCTCCCCAACGTCGAGTCCAAGATCCTCTCCAAGGTCATTGAGTACTGCAAGAAGCACGTCCAGGCCAACCCCAAACCGGCCGACGCCAGCTCCTCCACCTCTACTGCAGCCCCCACCCCCCACCCCCGCCGAGGACCTCAAGAGCTTTGACACCGAGTTCGTCAAGGTCGACCAGGCCACCCTGTTCGACCTCATCCTCGCTGCAAACTACCTCAACATCAAGGGATTGCTCGACCTTACTTGCCAGACTGTTGCCGACATGATCAAGGGAAAGACTCCTGAGGAGATCCGCAAGACTTTCAACATCAAGAATGACTTCACACCTGAGGAGGAGGCTGAGATCCGCAGGGAGAACCAGTGAGCTTTTGAGTAGAGATGACAAGCATCTAGCTAGGCACTGTTTCATTGAATTACTGCTTAGTATTAGTCTTTTTTTAGACTTCGTATTATGCAAGAAAAAACCTACCAATTACTTCTGAAACTGAATTGTTATTTGTCAAGTGGATGTTTTGATTGGTAACATCATCCTTGGCTAATTTATGTGTGTGATTTGAGATATTTTTGGCTATCTTGAAATAGCCTGCTTGTTTTCGATTTTATCTTCACTACTATTAAACAATCCAACAAGAATTTCACTAAGCGCACCCCGTACAGACCCATTACCATCACATGATTAGACCTACTAATCTCAATCCAACGGATAGCCTTTATCTCATATGTCTCTTGTGTGCACCTAACAATTAAGGTTGACTGACGATGCTTCACCGCTCCACCGTATCATACAGACTCCACGCGACCAAAATCCCTACAATCACGCACCATGCAGGCCATGCAAAAAAAAACGTAACATATATCCCATAAAAAGGGAACAAATCCCCAGGCTTATCCCCTCGCCGCATGGAAACATCGTCGGCTTTCGGGACGACGACCTTGACGCCTGGCAACGGCATCGCCTTCCTGGTCGGCGCCCTCACCGCCCTGCACCAAGCCATCAAGTGTGCAGCTGTTCCTCCATCACCACTCACCGTGGACATGCCGTCCGTGTTGAAATATGAGATGGGCCTAGAGCCCATATGACAATTTCAGATTTGATCTCTAAGGGCCCATGTAGGTGGCATGACAAGGTGGTGGGAAGTTCAGTCCCACCCCGGAAGTGGAAGGAGAGTTGGAGTGGTTTATAAGGGATTCTCTTCCTCATGCTATTGGAGCTTGAGAAGAGATGAGGCCCTCGCGCACTCCTCCTCATCCGCTCGCCACGCCTCGTCACGACGCGACGCGGGTGGGAGGGCAGGCCTCTGAAACCCCGCCTCTTCGGATCCTGTACGGGAGAGGGGCGATTAGATTTTTGGGTAGCGATTACGCGACTGCTCGCTTCTGTTCATCTACGTCCACATCACCTTCGTCATCACCATGTCGACCGACGCCGACCGTGCCGCCGCTGAGAAGGCCGAGGCCGACAAGAAGGCCGCCGAGGATGCCGCGGCTACTGCTGCCGCCACCGCCGCCGCATGGCCGATTGGAGGGTATACATCGTTTATCCCTCTCATGTTTCTTTCTGTTGTAGCAGTACTAGCGATATACGTAGATGTTTCTACTATATGCGTAGTACATGCTCTGTTAGATCATAACCAGTGTGTTATCAATGCTGTCAATGTCATGCTCATGATTTATTCATGGATTAATTTAATCGGAAAACTGCCTATTTTCTTATCAATCCAAAAACCTAATATGTGTAGGAGTTTTTCGAATTCTGGTTTTGCTGCTACACTGAAACCGTCGCCGTTTACGGGGACGTACTTTAAGCGTTGGCAGACTAAAACCACCTTATGGATCACTGCCATGAACGTGTTCTGGGTCGCCGGTGTGACTCCCACAGGAACGATCGCTCCTGATCAGGAGAAGGCGTTCAAGGAGGCCATTGTCGTGTTCCTCGGGGCAGTTCTGAGCGTGATTAGAGATAAGCTGGTTGACGCATATCTGCATGTGCGGTCTGCCAAGGACTTGTGGGAGGCGCTCGAATCTAAGTTCGGGGCTGCCGATGCAGGGAGCGAGATATATATTATAGAGCAGTTCCATGATTACAAGATGGTTGAAAACCGTCCTGTATTGGAGCAGGCTCATGAGATAATATGCATTGTTAAGGAGCTTGAGCTTCTTAAGTGCGAGTTACCGGGCAAGTTTGTCGCGGGCTGCATAATCGCTAAGCTTCCCAATTCCTGGAGGAACTTTGCCACCACTCAGAAACATCAGAGGCGTGAATTTTCTGTGGAGGATGTCATTGGCCATCTGAGTGTTGAGCAGAATTCAAGGGCAAAGGACTCGCACGGAAAAGGGGTCGAAGGAACTTCTGTGGCCAACATGGTGCATCAGAAGAACTCCAATTCCCACAAGCCCAAGGGAAAGAACGGTTTCCAACAGAGTGCCGACTTTAAGAAGAAGGGTAAGAAGACCTTCAAGAAGAACAAGAAGGATGAGGGCTGCTTTACTTGTGGTTCGATTGAACATTGGGCCAACAAGTGCCCAAACAAGTATAAGAAGCAAGGGCAGGACTCCAAGTCTGTCAATATGATTGTGAGCAACAATGAGGGTGGTGCATCTGGGTACGGTAATTTATTTGCTGTATTTTCAGTTTGGCCGTCCACCGATTGGTGGGTCGACACAGGTGTAGGTGTTCATGTGTGTGCTGACATTTCATTGTTTTCTTCTTACCAGGTCATAGGTCACGGGTCCGTACTGATGGGGAATGGCGCGAGTGCTTCTGTTCTTGGTGTTGGCACGGTCGATCTGAAGTTTACTTCGGGAAGGATCGTGCAGCTGAAGAACGTACAACATGTCCCCGCCATCAAGAAGAACCTCATCAGTGGCTCCCTTCTATGTAGAGAAGGGTTTAAGTTGGTATTCGAGTCTAATAAATTAGTTGTTACGAAATATGGACTATTTGTTGGAAAGGGTTATGAATGCGGAGGCATGTTCCGCCTTTCTCTTGCAGATCTATGTAATAAAGTCGTGAACAATATTCATTTGAGTGTTAATGAATCTGAAGTATGGCATTCACGTCTTTGTCACATTAGTTTCGGTGTTATGACGCGGCTAGCAAAATCGAATTTAATCCCGAGTTTCACTTTAGCCAAAGGTTCTAAGTGCCATTCGTGTGTGCAATCTAAGCAACCTCGCAAGCCTCACAAGGTAGCAGAGGAGAGACACTTGGCGCCACTGGAACTCATACATTCTGATCTTTGTGAGATGAATGGTGTGTTGACTAAAGGTGGAAAGAAATATTTCATGACTTTGATAGATGATTCCACTAGATATTGCTATGTGTATCTGTTAAATACTAAAGATGAGGCTCTACACTACTTCAAAATCTATAAGGCAGAAGTTGAGAATCAATTTGAAAAGAAAATTAAACGAGTCCGGTCAGATCGTGGTGGAGAGTACTTCTCGAAAGAGTTTGATGCCTTTTGTGCGGAACACGGCATTATTCACGAGAGGACGCCTCCCTACTCACCCCAGTCAAACGGGGTTGCCGAGCGGAAAAACCGTACTCTAACTGATTTGGTTAACGCCATGTTAGATACGTCGGGTTTATCCAAGGCATGGTGGGGGGAGGCTATAATGACATCCTGTCATGTCCTGAATAAAGTTCCGACAAAGGATAACGAGATCACTCCTTACGAGAAGTGGACCAAGAGAAGGACAACACTCTCATACTTACGTACCTGGGGCTGCTTGGCGAAAGTTAATGTGCCGATCCCCAAAAAGCGTAAGCTTGGACCAAACACTGTGGACTGCATTAATTTGGGCTACGCTATGAATAGTGTTGGCTATAGATTTCTAGTAGTGAAATCTAAGGTACCTGACATGAAAGTCGGTACAATTATGGAGTCTAAAGATGCTACATTCTTTGAGGACTTTTTTCCCATGAGAGATGTACAAAGCACTTCTAGACAGGAATCTGAGGAGACTCCTGAACCTGCCATTCCGATGGAATATTATAATCAAACACATGATGGAAATCCTGAGGAGGATAATGAGGAATCCCTTGGTAGGGGCAAGAGACAAAGGACTGTAAAGACCTTTGGTGATGATTTCTTCATATACCTCGTGGAGGATAATCCCACTTCTATTTCAGAAGCGTATGCATCTCCAGAAGCTGACTACTGGAAGGATGCGGTCCGTAGCGAGATGGATTCCATCATGGCTAACGGGACTTGGGAGCTTACTGAACGTCCTTATGGTTGCAAACCATTGGGATGCAAGTGGGTGTTCAAGAAGAAGCTTAGGCCCGATGGTACGATAGAAAAGTACAAGGCTAGACTTCTAGCCAAGGGCTATGCCCAGAAAGAAGAAGAAGATTTCTTCGACACTTATTCACCTGTGGCCAGACTGACCACCATTCGAGTATTACTCTCGTTGGAGGCCTCGCATGGTCTTCTCATTCATCAGATGGATGTTAAGACGGCTTTCCTGAACGGAGAGCTAAAGGAGGAAATCTATATGCAACAGCCTGATGGCTTTGTGATGGATGGTCAGGAAGGAAAGGTGTGTAAGTTGGTGAAATCTTTGTATGGCCTGAGACAAGAGCCTATGCAATGGCATGACAAGTTTAATGAAACGTTGACATCTGTTGGCTTTGTTGTTAATGAGGCTGACAAATGTGTATACTATCGCTATGGTGGGGGCGAAGGAGTTATACTGTGTTTGTATGTTGATGACATACTGATATTTGGGACTAATCTCAAGTTGATCGAGGAGGTTAAGTCTTTCCTATCTCAGAACTTTGAGATGAAGGACCTTGGAGTGGCTGATGTTATCTTGAACATCAAGCTATTGAGAGATGATGAGGGTGGGATTACACTTTTGCAATCCCATTATGTTGAGAAGGTGTTGAGTCATTTTGGATATTCGGACTGCAAACCATCTCAAACACCATATGATTCTAGTGTGCTGATTCGAAAGTCTAAAGGCACAACTATAGATCAATCGAGATACTCTCAGATTGTTGGTTCACTACAGTATCTAGCGAGCGCAACGAGGCCTGACATCGCATTTTCTATTAGCAAACTGAGCCGATTTGTTTCCAAACCGGGTGATGTACATTGGCGTGCTCTTGAGAGAGTTATGCGCTATCTGAAAGGTACTATGAACTATGGACTTCACTATACCGGATACCCGTCGGTACTTGAAGGGTATAGTGATGCAAATTGGATCTCTGATGCTGATGAGATGAAGGCCACAACTGGGTATATATTTACTCTTGGAGGTGGTGCTGTTTCCTGGAAGTCTTGCAAGCAAATGATCTTAACAAGATCGACAATGGAAGCAGAATTAACAACATTAGACACATCGGGTGGCGAAGCAGAATGGCTTCGAGATCTGTTGATGGACTTGCCAGTGGTTGAGAAGCCGGTTCCGGCCATCCTTATGAACTGTGACAATCAAACAGTTATTGTCAAGGTGAAGAGTTCAAAGGACAACATGAAGTCCAACAAACACATAAGAATGAGATTGAAAGCTGTCAGAAAATTGAGGAACTCCGGAGTGATAGCGTTGGATTATATTCAAACGGCTAAGAATCTGGCAGATCCCTTTACTAAAGGGCTATCACGTGTTGTGATAGATAACACATCAAGGGAGATGGGTATGAGACCCACATGAGTTGCCATGGTAGTAACCCAACCTATGTGATCGGAGATCCCGTGAAGTAGGACCTCGGAAAACAAGCCAGTGGTGAACTGAGGAGAGTAACTTTACTAACCCACTCCGTTGGAGATGCAATACTCTCGGAAACTGTATGGAAGGATGACTACTGTCTTAATGTGTTCCAAGGCTTATATGCATAAGCAAGATGCTATCCTACATAGCGATCTTTGGAGGAACACACCTATATGAGCCCGACTGCTGGTCACAGTCTATGAGATTAGGGTGATCTCTAGCAAGCTCATGAACAGGCCAGGAGTGTGACTAATATGCTCCACCCGAGGGGTCGGCCTTCGGCAGCCTCGTATCAGTGAGACTTGTGGTGAAACTTCTTGACGCCAAACTGACAATTCAAGGTATAGTCCATTGTTCAGTTGTGAAGGAGTGTAACTACTTGGTCTAGGTGGAGCTCAACCTTAATCGGTCTCCACTGAGATGCTGGTATATCAAAGCAGCGTTTGGAACAAAGGACAAACTGGGCCCCTGAGATCTGGTGGGGGATTGTTGAAATATGAGATGGGCCTAGAGCCCATATGACAATTTTAGATTTGATCTCTAAGGGCCCATGTAGGTGGCATGACAAGGTGGTGGGAAGTTTAGTCTCACCCCGGAAGTGGAAGGAGAGTTGGAGTGGTTTATAAGGGATTCTCTTCCTCATGCTATTGGAGCTTGAGAAGAGATGAGGCCCTCGCGCACTCCTCCTCCACTCGCCACGCCTCGTCACGACGCGCCGCGGGTTGCGGGATTGAGCCGAGCCGAGCTCACTCCTATGTGCTTCTTTTTGCCGGTCAGGAACGGAGAGTCTTTGACAGGTGGGGCCACGATCTGAGACGTCGGATCGTGGGCTACCGACTTGGACGTGGGTTTAGCCCACGTCTCTCCACGCGCAGCCGCACATATATATGTGGGGCGCTGCCAACCCTAGCCGCCACGAAACAGAACGCATCTCCGCCTCCACGCCCGCGTCGTTCCTCTGCTGCTGCTGCCGCCGGCGACTCCGTCCCGTTCACCGCGTACACGGTTGACGGAAGAGCAGGCCTCCGAAACCCCGCCTCTCCGGATCCTGTACGGGAGAGGGGCGATTATGTTTTTGGGTAGCGACTACGCGACTGCTCGCTTCTGTTTATCTACGTCCACATCACCTTCGTCATCACCATGTCGACCGATGCCGACCGTGCCGCCGTTGAGAAGGCCGAGGCCGACAAGAAGGCCGCCGAGGATGCCGCGGCTACTGCTGCCGCCACCGCCGCCACATGGCCGATTGGAGGGTATACATCGTTTATCCCTCTCATGTTTCTTTCTGTTGTAGCAGTACTAGCGATATGCGTAGATGTTTCTACTATATGCGTAGTACATGCTCTGTTAAATCGTAACCAGTGTGTTATCAATGCTGTCAATGTCATGCTCATGATTTATTCATGGATTAATTTAATCGAAAAACTGCCTATTTTCTTATCAGTCGGCTCCCTGCACCTCCTTCGACATCCTCTAAAACATCAGGCAAGATTTTAATACGTAGTAGTAGATATCTCTTCTTCTTGTTCTCCTAATTAGCACGGACAATAATGGTTACATGGTGCGCTTCATGCCTCTATCTAAATCAATGTTCAAATAGACTATGTTGTGAATAGAATGATCATATGCTGGATTTTTAAGTGCACAAATTTCAGTTTATACCTACCCATGAAAAAAGCACCCCCAGCTAAAAATACCCCCCTAGATTTGTTCATGTGCATTTATTTCATATCTCACTTGGAACTTTAGACATATCAATTGATCTTGGCCAAAGAGAAACTTTGAGAGAACAGTGGACACATATTCTTTTCCAGTTCTATGAAATAGCAGTCCGTCTAATATATCAGCAATTAGGAACTTTTGCTGATTGATCTCAGGGTGAGATTCAGTACTGTAACTGTTATACTTGGGTAACTATACCATAAATAGCTTCTTTTCGATCCAGGCATGCAGTTTCGATCTAGAAAAATATTTCCAGTCTATATACTAATAACATATAGGCAGCAATTGTCTAACATATAATAAAGCACATCCTATGCTGAACATGAACAATAATATACCATGATGGTTTTAATGATATACAACCTATGCTGAGAATGAACAAGACAGAAAATAATAAAGGATTATCTCCAAAGTAATTACGGACTGTTTCCAATGTTTTTGAATTTCAAGTAATAAAGGATATAAGGTTACAATTCATCACCTAAAAAAACAATCATAGTAATGTCTTCTCCAACTGACCACACCCTTTAGCAATTGATGAAAGTGGATATATCATCGAGAGCCTTGCAAGCAGATTTATCTACAACAGGAAACACATAATGAGGACATATCAGATATTCCCAATCACCATCTGAAATGTTTAATGTTTACTGCCACTTCAAACGTCAGCTTATCTACCAAATTTCTGTACATCTGATTGATAAGTTTTAAGTACAGGAACGACATATCCAGCTATAATTACAGTAAGGAGCGGCACTAACTAAACCTCTTGACACGCTAATTCAAAATTCAAGTATATTTATGCATGCCCCAACGATCTGATTGTATTAATGGCCATACGTGATTAATCGCATTCTACTTAAGGAACAACTTCCACTAACTGTATCATGCAAACTAACTGCAAGTTGGCAAGCAGGGACCTCCAATCTTGGACCTTCCCGGCCCCATTGGCCGCCAAGCCCGGCTCCTAGAGTGGACGTCAGGTACCAACGCATGAGACACAACTCGATGCCCTCACTGCCGGGTGGCGGCGGCGGCGAAGGCAGCGCCGTGCAGAACACGCCATGGCCCCCGAGCAGATATTGATCTTAGTCTCGCCTTCTCATCCTGAGGAAATATGCCATTTGTATTTCCATGACCTTATTATTAGAACACACGGGGAACTTTCCTAGCTCCAGTCCAGACATGATTTGTTGAACATGAACAAAATAAGAGTCACCCATCTAAGATTTAAATCAACTGCTATTGATATCTCAGTATGAGAAAAGAAAATCCTCTCAGGGATTGGAATTAGCGGAGTAGGATTCTCACAGAATTAGTGGGTAATTCCTGGCAGAAGGGTATGGTTCTTAGGCAAATAAAATATAGAACAAAACGCGCCATAATTTTCCATGATCTGTGCTCCACGAACAGGGTTCCATGTCAAACTCAACTGATAGATTCTACCAGTGAAACATCAGTGACAGAAAAAGGATTACCTATGAATTTTAACATTCAAGCAGTGTCTATTCCTATCCCATTACATATCATATATCAATCAAATTTGCAACGAGATGTGCTATTCGCTTCAGCTTTCCCTGAACAATGACTGTCCCGGCGCATGTCCCCTAGAAATTAGTTTACTGCCTAATGCTCACCCGAACTCCTTTTGCTTGGGGGCCACCGTGAAGACGACGTTGGCGGTCGTCTTCCAATCAGCACCGCTGGACAAGTCGAACTCCTGCACTTTCTGGTACGCCTCCATCCGCACCTTTGTCGTCTATGGAGGCGATGCGGGACCTCCCTCGCATCAGGAGAGAAGCGGCCGGCTTCGCCAGCGAGCATGCCGAGCTCTAGCGCCTCCTCGAGCACTTCGGCGACCAGATTCGAAGAGAGAGCAGGGTAGAGCAGGGGCGTACGAGCCCCGTGCCTCCGCGTCCGCCTCTGACGGCACCTACCGTTGGATTGCTCGCGCGAGCATGCCGAGCTCGAGGGCCTCCTCGTCTACTTCCGCAATTCAACATGAAGAGGAGAAAGAGCAGGGGCTGCGGACCTCGCGCCGGCAGTGGGGACGAAGGGGAGTGGCGGGGAGAGTCGGCGATGGAGAGAGGGAGCTGACGACCATGGCAGGATGCGGAATGGGGGAGAATTGTGAGGGTGTAGTATTGTTAGGGAGCTGACTACCATGGTAGGTGGGGAAGTGACCAAAGATATTTGAGGGGCGGTGGGGAGTAGTATTAGAGCAACTCGAACTTAGAGGTATCCATTTCGTCCGTGGTCGTCCGTTTGGATAAGCGCAGACAAAAATTAAGGCCCAACGTGCCGACCGATTCACAAAATCCATCCGCTTCGTGTCTGTGCCGACCAATTTGCGGCCCAAATTTGCAGCAGAAATCCATCGGCACGGACGCAAAGCGGACACCTCACGCGCCTTTTCGATGTCCACCGCGTCCCCATCTGGCGGCCGTCCAACTAGCACGGTCAGCTTAATTTATTACGGCCGTCCAACTTAGGCCCATGTGTCCGCAACGACGGCCGGCCTTTTTTAATCCGAGCATGCGGCGGGGCCGTCCTCATCCGCTCCAAAAGCCCTCCTCCCCGTCTCGATCTCGCCACCCTCTGCTCCCTAGTCGGTAGCAACCCTAGCCATCCCTCTCCCCCACCTCCCCCTGCAAGGATGGGTTTCTTCTCCGGCAAAGGCAAGGGTAAAGACCCTGCCACCCCTTCCCCCGCCTCCACCTCCGACGGCGTCTTCTTGAAGTTGTCTCGTCATCTATTACTTCTACTACTAGGGCTAATGCTTTAGCAATAAAGTAAAGTAATTACATGACGTTTATGTTGACACGCAGGTCATAAATAAATAAAGACAACTCCTATGGCTCCTGCCGGTTGTCATACTCATCGACATGCAAGTCGTGATTCCTATTACAAGAACATGATCAATCTCATACATCACATATATCATTCATCACATCCTTTTGGCCATATCACATCGCACGACACATGCTGCAAAAACAAGTTAGACGTCCTCTAATTGTTGTTGCAAGTATTTACATGGCTGCTATAGGTTTCTAGCAAGAACGTTTCTTACCTACGCCAAAACCACAACGTGATATGCCAATTTCTATTTACCCTTCATAAGGACCCTTTTCATCGAATCCGATCCGACTAAAGTGGGAGAGACAGACACCTGCCAGCCACCTTATGCAAATAGTGCATGTCAATCGGTGGAACCAGTCTCACGTAAGCGTACGTGTAAGGTCGGTCCGGGCCGCTTCATCCCACGATGCCGCCGACTCAAGATAAGACTAGTAACGGCAAGCAATTGACAATATCCACGCCCACAACTGCTTTGTGTTCTACTCGTGCATAGAAACTACGCATAGACCTAGCTCTAATACCACTGTTGGGGAACGTAGCAGAATTTTAAAATTTTCTACGCATCACCAAGATCAATCTATGGAGTCATCTAGCAACGAGGGAGAAAGGAGTGCATCAACATACCCTTGTAGATCGCGCGCGGAAGCGTTCAAGAGAACGGGGTTGATGGAGTCGTACTCGTCGTGATCCAAATCACCGATGACCTAGCGCCGAACGGACGGCACCTCCGCATTCAACACACGTACGGTTGGGAAGACGTCTCCTCCAACTTGATCCAGCAAGGGGGAAGGAGAGGTTGATGAAGATCCAATAGCACGACGACGTGGTGGTGGAAGCAACGTTGATCTCGGCAGGGCTGCGCCAAGTACAGGGAGACGGAGGAGTGTCACGGGAGGGAGAGGGAGAGGCCAGGGGCTAGGGTGCGGCTGCCCTCCCTCCCCCCACTATTTATAGGACCCCTAGGGGGGCGCCGGCCCTAGGAGATGCCATCTCCATGGGGGGGGGGGGCCAAGGAGGTGGCTTGCCCCCCAAGGCAAGTGGGGCGCCCGCCACCCCTAGGGTTTCCAACCCTAGGCGCAGGGGAGGCCCATGGGGGGGCGCACCAGCCCACTAGGGACTGGTTCCCCTCCCACTTTAGCCCATGGGGCCCTCCGGGATAGGTGGCCCCACCCGGTGGACCCCCGGGACCCTTTCGGTGGTCCCGGTACAATACCGATTACCCCCGAAACTTTCCCGATGGCCGAAACTTGACTTTCTATATATAAATCTTCACCTCCGGACCATTTCGGAACTCCTCGTGACGTCCAGGATCTCATCTGGGACTCCGAACAACTTTCGGTTTACCGTATACTAATATCTCAACAACCCTAGCGTCACCGAACCTTAAGTGTGAAGACCCTACGGGTTCGGGAGACATGCAGACATGACCGAGACGACTCTCCGGTCAATAACCAACAACAGGATCTGGATACCCATGTTGGCTCCCACATGCTCCTCGATGATCTCATCGGATGAACCACGACGTCGAGGATTCAATTAATCCATATACAATTCCCTTTGTCAATGGTACGTTACTTGCCCGAGACTCGATCGTCGGTATCCCAATACCTCCTTCAATCTCGTTACCGGCAAGTCACTTTACTCGTGCCGTAATGCATGATCCCATGATCAACCACTTGGTCACATTGAGCTCATTATGATGATGCATTACCGAATGGGCCCAGAGATACCTCTCCGTCATACGGAGTGCCAAATCCCAGTCTCGATTCGTGCCAACCCAACAGACACTTTTGGAGATACCTGTAGTGTACCTTTATAGTCACCCAGTTACGTTGTGACGTTTGGCACACCCAAAGCACTCCTACGGTATCCAGGAGTTGCACAATCTCATGGTCTAAGGAAATGATACTTGACATTCAGAAAAACTACAGCAAACGAACTACACGATCTTTGAGCTATGCTTAGGGTTGGGTCTTGTCCATCACATCATTCTCCTAATGATGTGATCCCGTTATCAATGCCATCCAATGTCCATAGTCAGGAAACCATGACTATCTTTCAACGAGCTAGTCAACTAGAGGCTCACTAGGGACGTGTTGTGGTCTATGTATTCACACATGTATTACGATTTCCGGATAACACAATTATAGCATGAATAATAAACAATTATCATGAACAAAGAAATATAATAATAACCATTTTATTATTGCCTCTAGGGCATATTTCCAACAGTCTCCCACTTGCACTAGAGTCAATAGTCTAGTTACATTGTGATGAATCGAACACCCATGCAGTTCTGGTGTTGATCATGTTTTGCTCTAGGGAAAGGTTTAGTCAACGGATCTGCCACATTCAGGTCCGTATGTAGTTTACAAATCTCTATGTCTCCATTTTGAACACTTTCACGAATGGAGTTGAAGCGACGCTTGATATGCCTGGTCTTCCTGTGAAACCTGGGCTCCTTGGCAAGGGCAATAGCTCCAGTGTTGTCACAGAAGAGAGTCATCGGGCCCGACGGATTGGGTATGACTCCTAGGTCGGTAATGAACTCCTTCACCCAGACTGCTTCTTGTGCTGCCTCTGAGGCTGCCATGTACTCCGCTTCACATGTAGATCCCGCCACAACGCTCTGCTTACAACTGCACCAGCTTACTGCCCCACCATTCAAAATATACACGTATCCGGTTTGTAACTTAGAGTCATCGAGATCTGTGTCGAAGCTAGCATCGACATAACCCTTTACAACGAGCTCTTCGTCACCTCCATAAACGAGAAACATATCCTTAGTCCTTTTCAGGTACTTCAGGATATTCTTGACCGCTGTCCAGTGTTCCATGCCGGGATTACTTTGGTACCTTCCTACCAAACTTACAGCAAGGTTTACATCAGGTATGGTACACATCATAGCATACATGATAGACCTTATGGCCGAGGCATAGGGGACGACACTCATCTTTTGTCTATCTTCTGCCGTGGTCGGGCATTGAGCCGTGCTCAATCTCGTACCTTGCAATACAGGCAAGAACCCCTTCTTTGACTGATCCATTTTGATCTTCTTCAATATCTTGTCAAGGTACGTACTCTATGAAAGACCAATGAGGCGTCTCGATCTATCTCTATAGATCTTGATGCCTAATATATAAGCATCTTCTCCAAGGTCCTTCATTGAAAAACACTTGTTCAAGTAGGCCTTTATTGTTTCCAAGAATTCTATATCATTTCCCATCAACAGTATGCCATCCACATACAATATGAGAAATGCTACAGAGCTCCCACTCACTTTCTTGTAAATGCAGGCTTCTCCATAAGTCTGCGTAAACCCAAACGCTTTGATCATCTCATCAAAACAAATGTTCCAACTCCGAGATGCTTACACCAGCCCATAAATCGAGCGTTGGAGCTTGCACACCTTGTCAGCATTCTTAGGATAGACAAAACCTTCCAGCTGCATCATATACAATTCTTCCTTAAGGAAACCATTAAGGAATGCCGTTTTGACGTCCATTTGCCATATCTCATAATCATAGAATGCGGCAATTGCTAACATGATTCGGACGAACTTCAGCTTCGCTACGGGTGAGAAAGTCTCATCGTAGTCAACCCCTTGAACTTGTTGATAACCCTTAGCGACAAGCCGAGCTTTATAGATGGTTACGTTACCATCTGCGTCTGTCTTCTTCTTAAAGATCCATTTATTTTCTATGGCTCGCCGATCATCGGGCAAGTCAGTCATAGTCCATACTTTGTTTTCATACATGGATCCTATCTCGGATTTCATGGCTTCCAGCCATTTGTCGGAATCCAGGCCCGCCATCGCTTCTTCATAGTTCAAAGGTTCACCATTGTCTAACAACATGATTTCCAAGACAGGGTTGCCGTACCACTCTGGCGCGGAACGTGTCCTCATGGACCTACGAAGTTCAGTAGCAACTTGATCTAAAGTTTCATGATCATCATCATTAACTTCCTCTCTAGTCGGTGTAGGCACCTCAGGAACATTTTCTTGAGCTGCGCCACTTACCGGTTCAAGAGGTAATACTTCATCAAGTTCTACTTTCCTCCCACTTATTTCTTTCGAGAGAAACTCTTTCTCTAGAAAGGACCCATTCTTGGCAACAAATATCTTGCCTTCGGATCTAAGGTAGAAGGTATACCCAATAGTTTCTTTAGGGTATCCTATGAAGACGCATTTTTCCGATTTGGGTTCGAGCTTTTCAGGTTGAATTTCTTGACATAAGCATCGCATCCCCAAACTTTTAGAAACGACAACTTAGGTTTCTTCCCAAACCATAATTCATACGGTGTCGTCTCAACGGATTTCGACGGAGCCCTATTTAAAGTGAATGCGGCAGTCTCTAAAGCATAGCCCCAAAATGACAGCGGTAAATCGGTAAGAAACATCATAGATCGCACCATATCCAATAGAGTGCGATTACAATGTTCAGACACACCATTACGCTGAAGTGTTCCAGGCGGCGTGAGTTGTGAAACTATTCCACATTTTCTTAAGTGTGTGCCAAATTCGTGACTCAAGTATTCTCCCCCACGATCTGATCGCAAGAACTTGATTTTTCTGTCACGTTGATTCTCAACCTCACCCTGAAATTCCTTGAACTTTTCAAAGGTCTCAGACTTGTGTTTCATTAAGTGGACATACCCATATCTACTCAAGTCATCAGTGAGGGTGAGAACATAACGATAGCCACCGCGAGCCTCAACACTCATTGGACCGCACACATCAGTATGTATGATTTCCAATAAGTTGGTTGCTCGCTCCATTGTTCCTGAGAACGGAGTCTTGTTCATTTTACCCATGAGGCATGGCTCGCACGTGTCAAATGATTCGTAATCAAGAGACTCCAAAAGTCCATCTGCATGGAGCTTCTTCATGCGTTTGACACCTATGTGACCAAGGCGGCAGTGCCACAAGTATGTGGGACTATCATTATCAACCCTACATCTTTTGGTATTCACACTGTGAATATGTGTAACATTATGCTCGAGATTCATTAAGAATAAACCATTCACCAACGGAGCATGACCATAAAACATATCTCTCATATAAATAGAACAACCATTATTCTCGGATTTAAATGAGTAGCCATCTCGAATTAAACGAGATCCTGATACAATGTTCATGCTCAAAGCTGGCACTAAATAACAATTATTGAGGTTTAAAACTAATCCTGTAGGTAAATGTAGAGGCAGCGTGCCGACGGCGATCACATCGACCTTGGAACCATTCCCGACGCGCATCGTCACCTCGTCCTTCGCCAGTCTCCGTTTATTCTGCAGCTCCTGCTTTGAGTTACAAATGTGAGCAACTGCACCGGTATCAAATACCCAGGAGCTACTACGAGTACTGGTAAGGTTCACATCAATTACATGTATATCACATATACCTTTAGTGTTGCCGGCCTTCTTGTCCGCTAAGTATTTGGCGCTTCCAGTGACCACTTCCCTTGCAATAAAAACACTCAGTCTCAGGCTTGGGTCCATTCTTTGGCTTCTTCCCGGCAGCTTGCTTACCGGGCGTGGCAACTCCCTTGCCGTCCTTCTTGAAGTTCTTCTTACCCTTGCCTTTCTTGAACTTAGTGGTTTTATTCACCATCAACACTTGATGTTCCTTTTTGATTTCCACCTCTACTGATTTCAGCATTGAATATACCTCAGGAATGGTCTTTTCCATCCCCTGCATATTGAAGTTCATCACAAAGCTCTTGTAGCTTGGTGGAAGCGACTGAAGGTCTGTCAATGACTGCGTCATCTAGGAGATAAACTCCTAGCTGAGTCAAGCGGTTATGCAACCCAGACATTTTGAGTATGTGCTCACTGACAGAACTATTTTCCTCCATCTTACAACTGAATAACTTGTCGGAGACTTCATATCTCTCGACCCGGGCATGAGCTTGGAAAACCATTTTCAGCTCTTCGAACATCTAATATGCTCTGTGTCTCTCAAAACGCTTTTGGAGCCCCGGTTCAAAGCTGTAAAGCATGCCGCACTGAACGAGGGAGTAATCATCAGCACGTGACTGCCAAGCGTTCATAACGTCTTGGTTCTCTGGGATGGGTGCGTCACCTAGCGGTGCTTCTAGGACATAATCTTTCCTGGCAGCTATGAGGATGATCCTCAGGTTCCGGACCCAGTCTGTATAGTTGCTGCCATCATCTTTCAGCTTGGTTTTCTCTAGGAACGTGTTGAAGTTGAGGACAATGTGGGCCATTTGATCTACAAGACATATTGTAAAGATTTTAGACTAAGTTCATGATAATTAAGTTCATCTAATCAAATTACTCAATGAACTCCCACTCAGATAGACATCCCTCTAGTCATCTAAGTGAAACATGATCCGAGTCAACTAGGCCGTGTCCGATCATCACGTGAGACGGACTAGTCAACATCGGTGAACATCTTCATCTTGACCGTATCTTCTATACGACTCATGCTCGACCTTTCGGTCTTCCGCGTTCCGAGGCCATGTCTGTACATGCTAGGCTCGTCAAGTCAACCTAAGTGTATTGTGTGTGTAAATCTGGCTTACACCCGTTGTATTCGAACGTTAGAATCTATCACACCCGATCATCACGTGGTGCTTCGAAACAACGAACCTTCGCAACGGTGCACAGTTAGGGGGAACACTTTCTTGAAATTGTTACGAGGGATCATCTTATTTAAGCTACCGTCGTTCTAAGCAAATAAGATGTAAAACATGATAAACATCACATGCAATCAAATAGTGACATGATATGGCCAATATCATTTGCTCCTTTTGATCTCCATCTTCAGGCCTTCATGATCATCGATGTCACCGGCATGACACCATGATCTCCATCATCATGATCTCCATCATCGTGTCTTCTTGAAGTTGTCTCGTCATCTATTACTTCTACTACTAGGGCTAACGCTTTAGCAATAAAGTAAAGTAATTACATGACGTTTATGTTGACACGCAGGTCATAAATAAATAAAGACAACTCCTATGGCTCCTGCCGGTTGTCATACTCATCGACATGCAAGTCGTGATTCCTATTACAAGAACATGATCAATCTCATACATCACATATATCATTCATCACATCCTTTTGGCCATATCACATCACACGACACATGCTGCAAAAACAAGTTAGATGTCCTCTAATTGCTGTTGCAAGTTTTTACATGGCTGCTATAGGTTTCTAGCAAGAACGTTTCTTACCTACGCCAAAACCACAACATGATACGCCAATTTCTATTTACCCTTCATAAGGACCCTTTTCATCGAATCCGATCCGACTAAAGTGGGAGAGACAGACACCCGCCAGCCACCTTATGCAACTAGTGGATGTCAATCGGTGGAACCAGTCTCACGTAAGCGTACGTGTAAGGTCGGTCCAGGCCGCTTCATCCCACGATGCCACCGAATCAAGATAAGACTAGTAACGGCAAGCAAATTGACAATATACACGCCCACAACTGCTTTGTGTTCTACTCGTACATAGAAACTACGCATAGACCTAGCTATGATACCACCGTTGGGGAACGTAGCAGAATTTTAAAATTTTCTACGCATCACCAAGATCAATCTATGGAGTCATCTAGCAACTAGGGAGAAAGGAGTGCATCTACATACCCTTGTAGATCGCGCGCGGAAGCGTTCAAGAGAACGGGGTTGATGGAGTCGTACTCGTCGTGATCCAAATCACCGATGACCTAGCGCTGAACGGACGGCACCTCCATGTTCAACACACGTACGGTTGGGAAGACGTCTCCTCCAACTTGATCCAGCAAGGGGGAAGGAGAGGTTGATGAAGATCCAACAGCACGACGGTGTGGTGGTGGAAGCAACGGTGATCTCGGCAGGGCTTCGCCATGCACAGGGAGACGGAGGAGTGTCACGGGAGGGAGAGGGAGAGGCCAAGGGCTAGGGTGCGGCTGCCCTCCCTCCCCCCCACTATTTATAGGACCCCTAGGGGGGCGCCGGCCCTAGGAGATGCCATCTCCAAGGGGGCGGGCGGCCAAGGGGGTGGCTTGCCCCCCAAGGCAAATGGGGCGCCCCCCACCCCTAGGGTTTCCAACCCTAGGCGCAGGGGAGTCCCATGGGGGGCGCACTAGCCCACTAGGGGCTGGTTCCCCTCACACTTCAGCCCATGGGGCCCTCCGGGATAGGTGGCCCCACCCGGTGGACCCCCGGGACCCTTCCGGTGGTCCCGGTACAATACCGATTACCCCCGAAACTTTCCTGATGGCCGAAACTTGACTTCCTATATATAAATCTTCACCTCCGGACCATTCCGAAACTCCTCGTGACGTCCGGGATCTCATCCGGGACTCCGAACAACTTTCGGGTTACCATATACTAATATCTCAACAACCCTAGCGTCACCGAACCTTAAGTGTGTAGTCCCTACGGGTTCGGGATACACGCATACATGACCGAGACGACTCTCCGGTCAATAACCAACAGCGGGATCTGGATACCCATGTTGGCTCCCACATGCTCCTCGATGATCTCATTGGATGAACCATGATGTCGAGGATTCAATTAATCCGTATACAATTCCCTTTGTCAATCGGTATGTTACTTGCCCGAGACTCGATCGTCGGTTTCCCAATACCTCGTTTAATCTCGTTACCGGCAAGTCACTTTACTCATGCCGTAATGCATGATCTCTTGATCAACCACTTGGTCACATTGAGCTCATTATGATGATGCATTACCGAGTGGGCCCAGAGATACCTCTCCGTCATACGGAGTGACAAGTCCCAGTCTCGATTCGTGGCAACCCAACAGACACTTTCGGAGATACCTGTAGTGTACCTTTATAGTCACCCAGTTACGTTGTGACGTTTGGCACACCCAAAGCACTCCTATGGTATCCGGGAGTTGCACAATCTCATGGTCTAAGGAAATGATACTTGACATTCGGAAAAGCTACAGCAAACGAACTACACGATCTTTGAGCTATGCTTAGTATTGGGTCTTGTCCATCACATCATTCTCCTAATGATGTGATCCCGTTATCAATGACATCCAATGTCCATAGTCAGGAAACCATGACTATCTTTTGATCAACGAGCTAGTCAACTAGAGGCTCACTAGGGACGTGTTGTGGTCTATGTATTCACACATGTATTATGATTTCCGGATAACACAATTATAGCATGAATAATAGACAATTATAATGAAAAAAGAAATATAATAATAACTAATTTATTATTGCCTCTAGGGCATATTTCCAACATTAAGTTCATAAGAACAGATTAACGCTTTAAGCAAGATGACATGATGTAGAGGGATAAACTCATCATGCAATATGATATAAACCCCATCTTGTTATCCTCGATGGCAACAATACAATACGTGCCTTGCTGCCCCTACTGTCACTGGGAAAGGACACCGCAAGATTGAACCCAAAGCTAAGCACTTCTCCCATTGCAAGAAAGATCAATCTAGTAGGCCAAACCAAACTGATAATTCGAAGAGACTTACAAAGATAACCAATCATACATAAAAGAATTTAGAGAAGATTCAAATATTGTTCATAGATAAACTTGATCATAAACCCACAATTCATCGATCTCAACAAACACACCGCAAAAAAAGATTACATCGAATATATCTCCACAAGAGAGGGGGAGAACTTTGTATTGAGATCCAAAAAGAGAGAAGAAGCCATCTAGCTAATAACTATGGACCCGTAGGTCTGAGGTAAACTACTACACTTCATCGGAGGGGCTATGGTGTTGATGTAGAAGCCCTCTGTGATCGATGCGCCCTCCGGCGGAGCTCCGGAATAGGCCCCAAGATGGGATCTCGTGGATATAGAAAGTTACGGCGGTGGAATTAGGGTTTTGGCTCAGTATCTGGTAGTTTGGGGGTACATAGGTATATATAGGAGGAAGGAGTACGTCAGTGGAGCAACAGGGGGCCCACGAGGGTGGAGGGAGCGTCTGGGGGGGTAGGCGCGCCCCCTACCTCGTGGCCCCCCCCAGACGCTCCCTTCACCCTCGTGGGCCCCCTGTTGCTCCACCGACGTACTCCTTCCTCCTATATATACCTACGTACCCCCAAACGATCAGATACGGAGCCAAAACCCTAATTCCACCGTCGCAACTTTCTGTATCCATGAGATCCCATCTTGGGGCCTGTTCCAGAGCTCCGCCGGAGGGGGCATCGATCACGGAGGGCTTCTGCATAAACACCATAGCCCCTCCGATGAAGTGTGAGTAGTTTACCTCAGACCTACGGGTCCATAGTTAGTAGCTAGATGGCTTCTTCTCTCTTTTTGGATCTCAATACAATGTTCTCCCCCTCTCTTGTGGAGATCTATTCGATATAATCTTCTTTTTGCGGTGTGTTTGTTGAGATCGATGAATTGTGGGTTTATGATCAAGTCTATCTATGAACAATATTTGAATCTTCTATGAATTCTTTTATGTATGATTGGTTATCTTTGCAAGTCTCTTCGAATTATCAGTTTGGTCTGGCCTACTAGATTGATCTTTCTTGCAATGGGAGAAGTGCTTAGCTTTGGGTTCGATCTTGCGGTGTCCTTTCCCAGTGAGAGTAGGGGCAGCAAGGCACGTATTGTATTTTTGCCATCGAGGATAACAAGATGGGGTTTTCATCATATTGCATGAGTTTATCCCTCTACATCATGTCATCTTGCTTAAGGCGTTACTCTGTTTTCATTAACTTAATAATCTAGATGCATGCTGGATAGCGGTCGATGAGTGGAGTAATATTAGTAGATGCAGGCATGAGTCGGTCTACTTGTCTCGGACGTGATGCCTATATACATGATTATACCTAGATATTCTCATAACTATGCTCAATTCTGTCAATTGCTCAACAGTAATTTGTTCACCCACCGTAGAATACTTATGCTCTCGAGAGAAGCCACTAGTGAAACCTATGGCCCCCGGGTCTATCTTCATCATATTAATCTACCAATACTTAGTTATTTCCTTTTTGCTTTTACTTTGCTTTTATTTTACTTTGCATCTTTATCATAAAAATACCAGAAATCTTATCTTATCATATCTATCAGATCTCACTCTCGTAAGTGGCTGTGTAGGGATTGACAACCCCTTATCACATTGGTTGCGAGGATTTATTTGTTTTGTGCAGGTACGAGGGACTCGTGCGTAGCCTCCTACTGGATTGATACCTTGGTTCTCAAAAACTGAGGGAAATACTTACGCTACTTTACTGCATCACCCCTTCCTCTTCGGGGAAAACCAACGCAGTGCTCAAGAGGTAGCAAGAAGGATTTCTGGCGCCGTTGCCGGTGAGGTCTACGCAAAAGTCAATATACCCAAGTACCCATCACATACCCTTATCTCCTGCATTACAATATTTTCCATTTGCCTCTCGTTTTCCTCTCCCCCACTTCACCCTTGCCGTTTTATTCGCTCTTTCTCTCTATCCTCCCTCTCTTTCCCGTTTGCCTCCTTTTTGCCCGCTTGCTTTTTGTTTGCTTGTGCGTTAGTTCGTTTGCTTGTCATTATGGGTAGTCCCTTATCTTCTCCATTGTCCCCTGAGTTCGAAATCTTTCACTTTAAACAAAGACTAGGAGAAAACTTAAAAGATGCCTGGTTGAGAATAATGGAGTCTTATCGTAATTGTGCCTCTGAAATAAACCTGAGAATTTTGCTTCGCAATTTTTATGTTGGATTAAATATGTCTCATAGACAACTCTTGGATTGCGTTGCCAAAGGCAATTTTATTGAAATCGACCCCCATATTGCGCTTGAAATTATAGAAGGTATAGTGGGAACACTACCTCAACAAAAGGGGCCTCATCCTACTCAGGAAGAGACACATGTTTTTGAAAAAAATTGTGAAGTTGCTAAAATCTTGCAGAAGTCTCTTGAACCTCTTAAGAACGTTAGTGGAAATATTCACCGCATGAATATGTTGTTTACCCTTTGCAATAAGCGGATGGATTCGTTATATCTAAAAATTTCAGAATATGAAGGGAAACATAAAGAACCTCCCGGATTCGAGCTTGATTCTGCTAAACAGTTGAAAACGAAAGATGGCAATACCTAGATCTATCCTTGCTTGTTATGCCTAGCTAGGGGCGTTAAACGATAGCGCTTGTTGGGAGGCAACCCAATTTTATTTTTATTCCTTGCTTTTTACGCCTATTTAGTAATAAATAATTTATCTAGCCTCTGTTTTGGTTGTGTTTTTTGTGTTTAACTGTCGACTTGCTTCATAATCTTCAACACTGCTTTTTTGAGATGGAATCATCAACACTGCTTGACCTCCAGCATCCACGACATCACTATTCCGACAGTGGTAACAGTGCGCTTGAGCTTGCAACACAACCTTGTTTCAGAGTTTTCTTCGCAGCTCCATTGCCAATACCTATCCAATATCTCAAAATTTAGTTTATTCAAATTATGATATTCAACAGCTTGTGAACAAAGATGAATAAGAAGGTACGTCATAAACTACTTACAGGAAAAGCCGGAAAGGCACAGGAAGAAAATATAGGATGAGAATGGTCTTTAATGGACAATGTCATGTAAGAACTGAGAAATGAATCCTTAAAAGAACTGAAAGCTGTAAAACAACTGGTAGCATCATGTTCCAGGACTTCACAGATTACCTAGTAAGTATATAGTATAACAACTTTCTACGCCAAGTGTTGTTGATCACCAATATATTACTAGAACAGAACATGCAAGAAGATAGTACATTCTACCGACTACAATAGGTACCATGGGAGCAGATTCAAGCGCTGACTAAAAGAAAACACACGCAACATAGAGATTGGAGAATCAACCTTCAGGGTTCACTAGTGTAGTATCGGGCTTTAGCGCCGGTTCGTAATGGCCTTTAGTGCCGGTTCTATAACTGGCACTAAAGGGTGGGGACTAAAGCCCCCCCCCTATAGTACCGATTCGGCACGAACCAGCGCTAAAGTGCCACCACGTGGCACGAGCCAGGCCCGGGTGCGGGTAGATCATTAGTACTGGTTGGTAACACCAACCGGTACTAAATGTTTCGGTTTTTTCCCCTTTAATTTTGTGTTTTCAATTTAATTTAGTGATTGTTTTACATTATAATAAGTTGTTAAATCATTAGGTGAAAGTACTGTAGATTAGTTTCGACTGGATGCATGTGGATCTTGGCAGAAGTGATCAAGTAATATGGATATGGCATATACTTGATCACTGAGCTAGGATCCGTCCAGTTGAAACTAATCTGCGGTTTCTTTCATAAGTGATATAATAACTCATCAACATCATCATCATCATCATCATCATATTAATATAAAAACTCTTGCATCATATCATCACCAACGACAGTATATACTAGCTAGCTAAAAATCATCATAGTCGTCATTACCACTATTTAATCATCATAGTCATTATCGCTATCTAATCACCACCAACACTAGCTTAAAGAAGAAATATTCACTTGTACCAGAAGCAAAGATATCATCGAGTTCAACATGGTCATGATATTATAAGAGTTCATAACACCACGAAAGCAAATCACTCTTTGAGATTAAGTTCAGGACAAGAAACACGGACATGAGAGGACAAGTACTAAGAGCATGAACTAGCTAATCACTCCTGCAGCTCTCTCTCAGGTAAAATAGCATAGAACATGTATAGCTCTCCTAATTCATCATATTGGAGCAGGCAGATGAACCTGTCTCCTAATCGCGGGCTGCGCCTCTGATTGCTGCCCCCTAGTACTTCTCTGCGATGTTAACAGTTTTGCTCCAATCTTTCACTATTAAGCATTCCTCACTTTTAGAAATCCTCAATGCACTCATGTACAATGTAGGATGTCTTGGTCGTAAGCTAACCATTGACATGCGACCTTTAGTCTCGATCCACTGAGGCACAACTGTCATCAGGAGTCCCTGTTGAAGAACATCGCATAGTAATATACTTAGCAATGAAAGTTTAGCTTGAAAAATAATGTATGCAAAAGATGTACTGAGAACAAATAGTAAAAATTATACCATCTTTTCTAAATAAATGTGACCGTAGTTCAATACGATCACTATTAGTCGCACGTTTTGAGTACTAAGATTTTCAAATTCGGGAAAATAATTTCTCTTGATAGCATCAAGATTCTCAAGCCATGAAACATAATGACTTGTCTCCTCGCAGTTTAGTTCAGCCCCGGGACAGTGGACGGTCCTGTCTACCAAGCGCCGGATATGTTTGCTTGAATGGAAATAAGCTGTCAATAGAAATTAGTTGTCAACTATTTTTGAATAAGCAATATCGAAGACATAAATATGGTTGAGAAACTCACATAATGGTAGAACTGGAGGCGTCTGCACATCGACCTAGATGTCTCTATTACCTTCAATATCATCTTCCGGATGAATATCAAAGGTGATAACCATATTAGGCTCAAATGCATAAGCCTTGCATAGTGCTTGCCAAGTTTTGCATTCAAAATATGTGTATGTGTCTGCAATAATTTGACGTTGAAAGTATAACCATCCTTGGTCTTCAAGTAAACTCTCTTTACCTCCATAGTTTCCATAGAACTGAAACCTATCTTACCCAAGACAAAAATTCTTGCATGGCAGGGGATGCGCTAGTAGAATAGTGAAAAATTAAAATTATAAGTTCAAGCAAATGACTTGTATAGGTTCAAGCAAATTTTAAATTTAAAACCTATCTTATCCACATAAGTCATGCTTAATTATGAAAAAAGACTTGTCGCTGTGACTTACTATATCCACTTCGAAGGTATCATCCAGCTTGATGTTGAAGCGTCCGTCATCAATAAGGAAATTTCTGTCGCAAAGGCCGCGCTCGTCTTCACAGTATTCGCACATAATGAAATCTTTTTCGTCGTTAGACGACATTTCCTATGTTCATATAGGTGAAACATTAAACACTTACTAGTTTTATTAATTCAACTAAATAAACTAGTTCTATTAATTCAACTAATTCAAATTAGCCTTTACTAAAAATAAACTAGTTCTATTGATTTTTCTTACTAAAATATATAAAGTAGCGAGTTCTGTATAGTAATATTTTAATTAGATCATCAAATCCCATATAACTAAATTTTCTTACTAAAAATAAACTAGTTCTATTAATTCAACTAGTACAACTAAGCATTTACTAAAAATAAACTAGTTCTATTAATTCAATTGACATTAATATCTAGCTAATTCATCTAACAATTGACATTAATATTTAACTTTTCTATCTAATTCATCTAACATTCGACATTAATCTAACATTCTTATCTAGGTAATTCATCTAATTCGATCATCTAACTAACAATTTGACATGATTAATCTAAAAAACAGAAAACAGAAAATAAGTAAAAAAAATGTGTGTGTGTGTGTGTGTCTGTGTGTGTGTGCGCGTGCGCCTGTACGTGTGTGTGTGTGTGTGTACGAGCGGGGGCGGCGGCATACGGGCGGCGGGGGCGAGACGGCGACGTACGGGGCGGCGGCATACGAGGCGGCGTTGTGAGATGGTGACGACGGGGATGGAGACAACCGGCGGCGGCCGGCGTATGGGGCGGCGACGCGAGACGGCGACGAGGGTAGCGGGGGCGGCGATGGCGAGACAGCGATGGGCGACGGCGCGGGACGGGACCGGCGGCAATGTCGCGAAGAGGTTGAAGATGGGGAGATGAAACTGAATTTTTCGCAAGTGCTATATATAGGAGGGGCCTCTAGTACCGGTTGGAGCCACCAACCGGTACCAAAGGCCAATTTTGGCCAGGCCAAGCAGCGGGAAGCAGCCCCTTTAGTACCGGTTCGTGGCTCCAACCGGTACTAAAGGCTGGCCTTTAGTACCGGTTGGAGCCACGAACGGGTACTAAAGGGGCGCGTTGCGGTGCTCAAAGTTTAGTCCCACCTCATCGAGCGAAGGGCAGTCACACTGGTTTATAAACCCAGCCGTTGTCACAACCCCAGTTCAGCCCTTGCTTGTCTTTGCATCATCATCTTGCATCATGATTAAATTCCACTAAAATTTGAAATGGGGATTGCCTAAACCCTAGCATTAAAGGATTTAACTAGGTTCAAACTTAAAACTTTTCAATGAACCCAAAATGCCCTTCATAAATGTCCACCATCTTTGGTCCTGGCTAAACCCTCTACCAAAAATGGTTTCATATTTTTGGAGGCTATTCTGGATTTTTGAATTAAATCATAAGTATTTGAATTTGGACATTTAAATTCTATAAAATATTTTAAATGTCCAAATAATCTTGAAAGCATTTGAGGGCTATTGGAAATAGTTTCAAAAGTGCCCACAATTATTTTCAGGATTTTACAAAATGAATTAGTATTTTTACTAATCCAAAACAGAAAAGAAAAAAATAGAAAACAGAAACTAAATTAAGAGAGAGAGAGAGTAACCTCACCTGCAGCCCACCTGGCCGGCCCAGCTGGCAGCCCAGCCAACTGGCCCAGCCCACCAGGGGCACGCTTGTCTTCTTCCCCTTGCCAGCGCACGAAGCAGCTCGGTGGCGAGCGCCGACGACGCGCCTGGCCACCTCCTGCGTGCTGCCGCCTCCCCGACGTCGCCCTGGAGCCCCCAGGCCCTCTCAGCCTCCTCCCCGTGCTCCTCTCCCTCCTCTGGCTCTCCTCCCGCACGCACCCGAGAGCCATCGTCGCCGCCGCTCGCTGCTGTCGTGGCCACGGCCACTGCCTCGCCTCTCTGATGTGCTCAGACGCTCCGCCTCGACCCCCTCTTCCTCTCCACCGCACCACGCCCCGCCGGAAGCCCTACAACACCGTCCCCGACATCATCTTCAACCTCTGGCCGCCGGCGAACTCTTCGGGAATTCGCGAGCTTCAGCTCGTCCCCGGCCTCGCCGTTGCCTCTACTGGAATCGCCGTGAGCCCCTGCCTCTTTCCCCTCTCTCCCCGTGCTCGCCCGCGCCTTCTAGCCACTGTGGCCATCGGAGCCGATTGCTCCTCGCCGCCGGCCATGTCGCCACCGCGGCTACAGCCATGCAAGCACGCGCCTGAGCTTACCGCTGAGATCACCGCACCCCCACGAGTCCAACACGCCTAACCGCGGCTCCTGCCGTTCCCTGCAACGCCGATCCGCTCAACTCCCGAACTCCGGCCGCCGTGCAAGTCGCCGCCGCCGTCGTTCTAGGCCACTAGAGCTGCTGCTGTGAGCACCACTGGACGCGGACGAGTCCCCTCGTCAGGTAAAGCCTCTCGGCCGCTAATTTGGTCACCGGAGGGCAAAATCCGAGCCCCTCCGTCGTCTCGGCCCCGCCGGCGACTCAACGCCGGCAAGCTTGACCCCTGTTTGATCTCCCCGGCGTCCTGACATGTGGGCCCGGGCCCCTGTTTAATTAGTGCTAGGTAATTAGTGTTAATTAACTTAGTTAACCAGATGAGCCACTAACATGCGGGCCCAGCCCTAGATTAGTTAAGTTAATCACCTACTTAGCACTAACAGGCACTGTTAGTTAGATGTGACACCGACACGTGGGTCCCACAGGTCAGGTTTGACCTGGACCGGGCCTGTTGACCTGCTGACGTCAGCATGACCTAATGCTGACACAGTATTACTTTTCTGGATTTAATTTAATTCAGGAAATTCCAGGAAATGTTTAAAACTTTAAAAATTCATAGAAAATCAACAGTAGCTCAGAATGAAATAATTTATATATGAAAAATTATCAAAAAAAATTCAAGGAATCTGTTTATGGCATTTTCATGCATGTTAGAACAACTTATGACTGCTGTTTAGGCCAAATCATATCAATGGAATTTAAATTCTCACATATGGAGTTTGAATTTGAACCTAGGGTTCAAACGAACTCCATTTAACATGTTGCTAGTTGCATTAGCTCAAACCACAGCATATTGACATGTCATGATCATGCATCATATTGTGCATTGCATTGATTGTGTTTCTTTCTCTGTTGCCGGTATTTGTTCCCTCTCGATAGACGTGGTTTCGACGATGAGATCGATGACACCGATGAAGAACTATATTATCTTCAGGAGTGCCAGGGAAGCAAAACCCCCTTGTTCATTCCGATACAATCCCACTCTCTCGCTCCTGCTCTCTTTTACTGCATTAGGACAACAACGTTTCAACTGTTACATGCTGCGGTAGCTGAACCCCTTTCCTCTGCATGACCTGTCATTGCCACAGTAAATAGATGAAACCCACTAGCATGAGTAGGAGTTGTTTGAGCCTTGATGTGCCTACTCATTCATGCTTGTTTGTCATGCCTGCTATTGCTTAGAGTTGTGTCAGGTCTGATTCATCGGGGATGAATTGGAATGTGTTGAACATCTCCTACTGTGTGTGGGCTAAGTGTGTGAACATGATTTGGTAAAGGTAGCGGAGAGAGGCCATGTAGGAATACATGGTGGGTTGTCCCATTGCAACCGTCCTCAGGAACTGAGTTCTGTGTTTGTGATCCATGAACAGTTACTACCACACATTGGAATGCTTAAGTGCCCCTCTCAACTTATTAATCAACCTGATCTCTGTCCAGGAGTTGCAACTAGTTTCTGGTGTTTGTAGGTCGTGCTAGTAGTCTACCAAGTGGTACCCGGTACAGGTGGGCTTGGGACAGACTAGGCACCGTGGCACGGTGTACCAAGCGTAGATCCATCCGTCGAGGTGGGCTTGGGAACCCTGCACACATTGTTTGGGGCCGTGAGCGACACCCCGGCCAGATCTCCTTGCGGATGGAACCCGAATAGGCGATAAACCTGGACTAGAGACTTGTGTGGTTAGTCAGGTCGTGGCCGACTCCCTCGCCAGGCTTCCGCTTGAAGGTTGCCGAGATACACGACGTGTACATGGTGGTAAGTGGCGAGAGCGTGTGTGAAGAAGTACACCCCTGCAGGGTTATCATTATCTATTCGAATAGCCGGATTCCTCGGATATGGAAACTTGGACCCCTTGCGTAGTTCATAGACAACTGAAAGTGGATACTCTAAAAATCGCAAGATAAGCGTGAGTTTTATGGATGGCGTTCTCGTAGGGAGACGGGAGCGGATCCATAGTGGTGTATTGATATGGTGAATATGTGGACTCGTGTACGCCACCTCAAAGAGTTACTAGCAGTCGTAGTTCAGGATAGCCACCGAGTCAAAGCTGGCTTGCTGCAGTTAAACTCCACCACCCCCTTTATTGATACCGATGCATATGTAGCTAGTTCTGATGTAAGTCTTGCTGGGTACATTTGTACTCACGTTTGCCTATTTTATGTTTTTGCAGAGAGACGTCAGTCTCGCTAGTAGTTCCATGTGGACTTCGACGTTTAGCTTGATACCTCAGCTATGATCTTGTGCCCTCAGCAGGAACTGGTAGATAGTCAGGCTTCTCAGCCTTCTTCATTTGTAGTTGTCTGTACTCAGACAAGTTAAGCTTCCGCATGTGCTTGTTGCTTGTATGCTTTGTATGTTGGGTCAAATGACCCATGTTTGTAATATCTCGCTCCTCGGAGCCTAAGGAATAAATACTTGAGTCGTAGAGTTATGTTGTGATGCCATGTTGTATTTACACATGTCGAGCATATTGTGTGTATCATTGAAATGCTTGGTATGTGTGGGATCCGACAACCTAGTTGTTTATCCTTGGTAGCCTCTCTTATGGGGAAATGTAGTCTTGTGCTTTCATGAGCCATAGTAGTCCGCTACAGCCCGGTTCACCGGAGTCCTGCTAGCCCAGCACTACTGCTCAGGACACTTGACTGGCCGGCATGTGTTTCACTTCGTTCCTGTTTCTGTCCCTTCGAGGAAATGTCACGTGGTGACATCCGGAGTCCTGCCTAGCCTGTTACAGCCCGGGTTACCGGAGTCCTGTTAGCCCAGTGCTACAGCCCGGATTCACACGCTGCTGACCGACATGCTCGAAGTTGATTCATGTATGCCTGTCCCCATGGGTTAGTCCTGCTTTGGGTTTACGACTAGCCATGTCGGCCCGGGTTCTCTGTCATATGGATGCTAGCGACACTATCATATACGTGAGCCAAAAGACGCAAACGGTTCCGGGCCCTGGTAAGGCGACACCTCTGGGCATACCGTGCGTGAGGCCGCAAAGTGATATGAGGTGTTACCAGCTAGATCGTAGTGACTTGGAATCGGGGTCCTGACAGCGTTGGTATCAGAGCCTGACTGCCTGTAGGATTACCAAGCCAAACTGGTCGAAGTCATGTCTAGAAATGCTTTAGCTATGTAAGGGAATTGATTGTGGAAGGGAACGTAAGGCTCTTTTTACTCCTTATCCTCATGACCTTCTGATCTGAGTCATCTTATCTTTTCTACGGGGTTAAGAACTAGGCTTCTCTTCTATCTCTCAAGATGACGTGTTACTAAACCGTAGTTGCCTAGGATTGTTGAGTTTAAGCCTCAGTTCAGCTCCTACTACTTCCGTATGTTGACAGTTGATCTCAGAACCTCGATACTGTGATGTGGAGTGGCTATGCTACCATATTGCATAATGTCTCAAATCTTTTGAGCATTTACAGCCGTTATGCTGTCCGAGTCATCCCAGGTTTCGAAACAATCTGATGCATTTGCAAATCCTTTTCTCCTGTGTTCGATGTCTTTTGGGCCAGTCTAACCACACTATCCGGCGCGTTGAGGTAATGTTTTCGCCCCGACATTTAAGTTGGAGTTATTATTACGACCCTAAGTGTCTTAGAAGATCACCTAGTAATCTAGCCATGATTTGTGTTCCGGTGTGATGATTCTGGCCACCATTCTCGAAAGCATCCCGTGATGCCATTTAGTAGTAGGTATTCTACTCATGGGTTTTTGAACCGAGACTCACCCTACTTGCTTCATGTTGATAGTGTTTGCTAGTTCCTTAGGACATTAGTAAACCTTGTGATAGACCTTGAGGTTCGTGGTACATCATTCTTCCAGTACCATGAACCAATATGACAGAAGTTCTTGAACCAAAATATCACAATCAGAGTACTCTTGAGGAGTTCTCCATTCATAATTGTGATTCTGTCAGTTCTACCTTTCTGCATGGGTTATCCGGAAGAAACCTGTTGAACTTGATTCGACATACTAATCTATGCATCCACAACTCAGAAAGTTATATGTTCCTTTGAGTTGTCCCTCTTTAGTTGTGCATTCGTGTTATCGATGCTTATTTTTCTCGTGGTCCGTCGAGCCGTTCTATTTCAGAATGACTAGGAGAAACAATCTCCAGTACCTCATCCATATCTAGGTTTGGATCAAAGCAGTTGTATTCCGCAGATCAAAATGCCAATCCAGCTTTTGATTATGTTCTACCCTGAAGTATTGCCCTCTTTATGTCAGGAATATCATAGGAATTGCACAACCTCCTATGAACTCTTGATACAGTGATACTTCTCGCCATCATCGTTCATTCCTCGGTCCCGTGCTGTTGCAACCGGAATGCCGACAAGTGAATCGTGATGTGTGAAATCAATACTCCGAGCAACTCGTTGCTTGGTAGTAAATGGACAATTTCTCATTCTTAGCGTGTTGGTTATTGAACTACCATTCTAAGATTGATCATGCTACCTAGTCCATATTTCCGGGTGCACCCATCGACCAAGGAGTTAGGATTGTGACAATCCCTTGCTCTTATGATTGTGTCATCTTGCCTTGAGAAGCAGGATTGTTCCCGAGCTTAATAACATATCGGTGGTTCGTGATGTTCCGAATATCTTCTCGGAAGTATTAACAGGTTGTCACCTGATCGCTATGTTGAGTTTGTGATCAAGTTGGTTTTTCCATAAACCACCCTTTCTCCAAGGATCTGTGCGGGTTATCCCTGAACTAGTTGAATAAGCTAAACAATAACTTGGAGAGTTGGAAGATAAAAGCTTGCCTAACTCAGTTTATTCCAAAGGGATATCTTGCGTGTGTGTGTGTGTGTTGAAGAAAGATGATATCTTCATCAATTGATCCTCGTGATCAATTGTCGGTGCTATTGTCTTACCCAAACTTTGATTTGAGTGTGGGCTATAGTCAAATCAAATCAGAACCAACGATATTCGTAATGTTGTTTTACTCATGGTTGATTCCTTGAGCATACATCATTATATTCTTTGGGTCTGACCAATGCTATCACCGTGTCCACTTAATTATGCAATTCCATTTATATGGAAACCTGGATGAATTGTTGTTGAGCCCATCGACAACATCCATGTCCTCTCCATGATTTTGTCGAACATTAAGCGAGTGTTGGAAACTTTTGAAAGCATCTCTTCATGCTAGCTCATGAAGTATATGTTTGGATGAAAGAAGTGACTTTCTCTGATTCACGTGCATTTGGTGCAAGTTGCCGCCGTGAGTTCGAGAAATATTGTTTTTGCTTCCTTTGGAATCATTCCAAGTCAGGTATGCATGTGCGAAGTATACATTCGTTTGTGAGACTAGCTACCTTCATTCTATGTGTATCCCTAGCACACAAAGCCACTGATTGATTTGTTCAAGGAAAAGAAGTTCCTTCTTAAGAATCATAACTTATGTTAGGACTTCGCTATCCTCGTTGATGGTTCCCCACCTGAACTCGGTAGTGCTTTATCATAAGACTACTATGTGGTCATGCTTGTCTTGGACAACATGTTCACATGTGTGTAGCAGAACCAGCTCATGTTTTGGAGCTTGCTATCGTAGTTCATCTCCCGAGAGTCCTGCAACGTTATCTCGTCGACTTGTGTTGCAACCATTCTTTTCTAGACATCATGTCTGAAAAATCCTGTTACCAGCCAGATCTGAATCTCAGGCAGATATGATGGCTGGAACATTTCCAAGATCTATGATGTAGGTCCCGACGAGGTTGATGTTCTGGCCGACACACCTAGCCGGAAGATCTATTATTGTAGCATCTTGACTGGTCAATTTCACCATCTTCTCAGTGAGGATCTTGTGCGACTTATTTTAGAAGTTGATCCTTAGGGATTCTTGTGCTATTGGTATTCCTCGATTATACTATACCATTTAAATGGTGGAATTGCTCTCGACTATTGAGTTATCTCCCAGTTACCAGAATCATTCCCAGCATTTGCATTTTGTTCCCAGCCTGGACCACCATTGTGCCATTCTACCATGGACTATCCTTCTCGGCAACCTTTGGTCAGGATCATCTCCAAAAGTGGTCCTACCATGGGTCCCATCCATTTCCGATGATAAGGTAAAAATCATCCATTGCGTTGACTTCAACAAGGTAGTCCACACCATCCATTCTGGTGTGAGTATGCCATTCTTTTGAATTCGTTCAAACGATCATTTGTGATTGCCTTGGGATGGTATAGAGAGTTGCAATGATCTTTGAATCAAAAGTAATTCTTTTTGCCACTTAAGGAAATAGTTCCATGAGTCACCTTCTCCAAGGTGTCCCGCTATGGAATCATGGCAATTATCTCCTCACTGTTTGAAACCATGCACCATCCGACTCCAACGTGAAGATGTTGCCTACCAAATTGGACCTTTGTCATCTGCTACCCTTTTCCTCATTCCAAATGTTTGTCTTGTGTCTCAGCAAAAGAGATGTTTCAATGTCTCATTCCATGAGTTGGTCCTGAGTTGTTTGATCTTCGAGAAGATCGATTCTTCTAGAGTTTTTCCTTTCCTCTCCTGTCATGTTAGTTGGAGTTCTCAGAGCAAGACATCGAGACAAAGATGGTGATCGCGTCAACGTTCCTATGCAGTGCAACCTAGATCGTGAAGACCGTGTTAGTTGTGCCCCTCTGTCTTCTTACCTCACGTATTGAATCTCGGCACGAGATTCTTGTTTAGTGGGGGTGAGCTGTCACAGCCCCAGTTCAGCCCTTGCTTGTCTTTGCATCATCATCTTGCATCATGATTAAATTCCATTAAAATTTGAAATGGGGATTGCCTAAACCCTAGCATTAAAGGATTTAACTAGGTTCAAACTTAAAACTTTTCAATGAACCCAAAATGCCCTTCATAAATGTCCACCATCTTTGGTCCTGGCTAAACCCTCTGCCAAAAATGGTTTCATATTTTTGGAGGCTATTCTGGATTTTTGAATTAAATCATAAGTATTTGAATATGGACATTTAAATTCTATAAAATATTTTAAATGTCCAAATAATATTGAAAGCATTTGAGGGCTATTGGAAATAGTTTCAAAAGTGCCCACAATTATTTTCAGGATTTTACAAAATGAATTAGTATTTTTACTAATTCAAAACAGAAAAGAAAAAATAGAAAACAGAAACTAAATTAAGAGAGAGAGAGAGAGAGTAACCTCACCTGCAGCCCACCTGGCCAGCCAAGCTGGCGGCCCAGCCAACTGGTCCAGCCCACCAGGGGCACGCTTGTCTTCTTCCCCTTGCCAGCGCACGAAGCAGCTCGGTTGCGAGCGCCGACGACGCGCCTGGCCACCTCCTGCGTGCTGCCGCCTCCCCGACGTCGCCCTGGAGACGCCATGCGCCCCCCAGGCCCTCTCAGCCTCTCCCCGTGCTCCTCTCCCTCCTCTGGCTCTCCTCCCGCACGCACCCGAGAGCCATCGTCGCCGCCGCTCGCTGCTGTCGTGGCCACGGCCACTGCCTCGCCTCGCTGATGTGCTCAGACGCTCCGCCTCGACCCCCTCTTCCTCTCCACCGCGCCGCGCCCCGCCGGAAGCCCTGCAGCGCCGTCCCCGACATCGTCTTCAACCTCTGGCTGCTGGCGAACTCTTCGAGAATTCGCGAGCTTCAGCTCGTCCCCGGCCTCGCCGTTGCCTCTACTGGAATCGCCGTGAGCCCCTGCCTCTTTCCCCTCTCTCCCCGTGCTCGCCCGCGCCTTCTAGCCACCGTGGCCATCGGAGCCGATTGCTCCTCGCCGCCGGCCATGTCGCCACCGCGGCTACAGCCGTGCAAGCACGCGCCCGAGCTTACCGCTGAGATCACCGCACCACCATGAGTCAAACACGCCTAACCGCGGCTCCTGCCGTTCCCTGCAACGCCGATCCGCTCAACTCCCGAACTCCGACCGCCGCGCAAGTCGCTGCCACCGTCGTTTTAGGCCACTAGAGCTGCTGCTGTGAGCACCACTGGACGCGGATGAGTCGCCTCGTCACGTAGAGCCTCTCGGCCGCTAATTTGGTCACCGGAGGGCAAAATCCGAGCCCCTCCGCCGTCTCGGCCTCGCCGGCGACTCAACGCCAGCAAGGTTGACCCCTGTTTGACCTCCCCGGCGTCCTGACGTGTGGGCCCGGGCCCCTGTTTAATTAGTGCTAGGTAATTAGTGTTATTTAACTTAGTTAACCAGATGAGCCACTGACATGCGGGCCCAGCCCTAGATTAGTTAAGTTAATCACCTACGTAGCACTAACAGGCACTGTTAGTTAGATGTGACACCGACACGTGGTTCCCACAGGTCAGGTTTGACCTGGACCGGGCCTGTTGACCTGCTGACGTCGGCATGACCTAATGCTGACGCAGTATTACTTTTCTAGATTTAATTTATTTCAGGAAATTCCAGGAAATGTTTAAAACTTTAAAAATTCATAGAAAATCAACAGTAGCTCAGAATGAAATAATTTATATATGAAAAATTATCAAAAAAATTCAAGGCATCTGTTTATGGCATTTTCATGCATGTTAGAACAACTTATGACTGCTGTTTAGGCCAAATCATACCAATGGAATTTAAACTCTCACATATGGAGTTTGAATTTGAACCTATGGTTCAAACCAACTCCATTTAACATGTTGCTAGTTGCATTAGCTCAAACCAGCATATTGACATGTCATGATCATGCATCATTATTGTGCATTGCATTGATTGTGTTTCTTTCTCTGTTGCCGGTATTTGTTCCCTCTCGATAGACGTGGTTTCGACGATGAGATCGATGACACCGATGAAGAACTATATTATCTTCAGGAGTGCCAGGCAAGCAAAACCCCCTTGTTCATTCCGATACAATCCCACTCTCTCGCTCCTGCTCCTTTTATTGCATTAGGACAACAACGTTTCAATTGTTACATGCTGCGGTAGCTGAACCCCTTTCCTCTGCATGACCTGTCATTGCCACAGTAAATAGACGAAACCCACTAGCATGAGTAGGAGTTGTTTGAGCCCTGATGTGCCTACTCATTCATGCTTGTTTGTCATGCCTGCTATTGCTTAGAGTTGTGTCAGGTCTGATTCATCGGGGATGAATTGGAATGTGTTGAACATGTCCTACTGTGTGTGTGCTAAGTGTGTGAACATGATTTGGTAAAGGTAGCGGTGAGAGGCCATGTAGGAGTACATGGTGGGTTGTCTCATTGCAGCCGTCCTCAGGAACTGAGTTCTGTGTTTGTGATCCATGAACAGTTACTACCACACATTGGAATGCTTAAGTGCCCCTCTCGACTTATTAATCAACCTGATCTCTGTCCAGGAGTTGCAACTAGTTTCTGGTGTTTGTAGGTCGTGCTAGTAGTCTACCAAGTGGTACCCGGTATAGGTGGGCTTGGGACAGACTAGGCACCGTGGCACGGTGTACCAAGCGTAGATCCATCCGTCGAGGTGGGCTTGGGAACCCTGCACACATTGTTTGGGGCCGTGAGCGACACCCCGGCCGGATCTCCTTGCGGATGGAACCCGAATAGGCGATAAACCTGGACTTGAGACTTGTGTGGTTAGTCAGGTCGTGGCCGACTCCCTCGCCAGGCTTCCGCTTGAAGGCTGCCGAGATACACAACGTGTACATGGTGGTAAGTGGCGAGAGCGTGTGTGAAGAAGTACACCCCTGCAGGGTTATCATTATCTATTCGAATAGCCGGATTCCTCGGATATGGAAACTTGGACCCCTTGCATAGTTCATAGACAACTGAAAGTGGATACTCTAAAACTCGCAAGATAAGCGTGAGTGTTATGGATGGCGTTCTCGTAGGGAGACGGGAGCGGATCCATAGTGGTGTATTGATATGGTGAATATGTGGACTCGTGTGTGCCACCTCAAAGAGTTACTAGCAGTCGTAGTTCAGGATAGCCACCGAGTCAAAGCTGGCTTGCTGCAGTTAAACTCCACCACCCCCTTTATTGATACCGATGCATATGTAGCTAGTTCTGATGTAAGTCTTGCTGGGTACATTTGTACTCACGTTTGCCTATTTTATGTTTTTGCAGAGAGACGTCAGTCTCGCTAGTAGTTCCGTGTGGACTTCGACGTTTAGCTTGATACCTCAGCTACGATCTTGTGCCCTCGGCAGGATCTGGTAGATAGTCAGGCTTCTCAGCCTTCTTCATTTGTAGTTGTCTGTACTCAGACAAGTTAAGCTTCCGCATGTGCTTGTTGCTTGTATGCTCTGTATGTTGGGTCATGAGACCCATGTTTGTAATATCTCGCTCCTCGGAGCCTAAGGAATAAATACTTGATTCGTAGAGTTATGTTGTGATGCCATGTTGTATTTACACATGTCGAGCATAATGTGTGTATGATTGAAATGCTTGGTATGTGTGGGATCCGACAACCTAGTTGTTTATCCTTGGTAGCCTCTCTTATGGGGAAATGTAGTCTTGTGCTTCCATGAGCCATAGTAGTCCGCTACAGCCCGGCTCACCGGAGTCCTGCTAGCCCAACACTACTGCTCAGGACACTTGACTGGCCGGCATGTGTTTCACTTCGTTCCTATGTCTGTCCCTTCGGGGAAATGTCACGCGGTGACATCCGGAGTCCTGCCTAGCCTGCTACAGCCCGGGTTACCGGAGTCCTGTTAGCCCAGTGCTACAGCCCGGATTCACACGCTGCTGATCGACATGCTCGAAGTTGATTCATGTATGCCTGTCCCCATGGGTTAGTGCTGCTTTGGGTTCACGACTAGCCATGTTGGCCCGGGTTCTCTGTCATATGGATGCTAGCGACACTATCATATACGTGAGCCAAAAGACGCAAACGGTTCCGGGCCCTGGTAAGGCGACACCCGTGGGCATACCGTGCGTGAGGCCGCAAAGTGATATGAGGTGTTACCAGCTAGATCGATGTGACTTGGAATCGGGGTCCTGACAGCCGTGGCTGCTTCTTCGAGCTCCTCTCTAAAGTAGGCTTCTGGGCTTAACTTTGTCGCGCTGCCCTGTGAGCCTTCCTGGCCTTATGGGCCTGCATATCCACGCCCAAGGCCGAGCAGGCCCACAGGGTAGCGCGCAAATATTTTTTATATAGTATTTTCTTTTATTTATTTCGAAGTAGTTTTTTGTTGCTGTATTTAGTTTCTTTGTGAATATTTTGGCTTTAGGTATAAAAAATTACAACTGTTACTGTTAATAGTTTTCAAATTTGAATAGTTTAATGGTGCATACGGAACGAAAAATTACCAAATGATGTCAGAAATGGTTGAAAATAGATGACGTCGCTTTCAATGGTGCATACAGAACGCAAAAAAGTCTGGAATTCAAATGAGTTTAAAAAACTGAAATGCCTGTATAATATATGAGTTCTCATCCAAAACCCTGATACTCCGAAAGAGATTGTCCAGTTTGTACACGAATTGCATCCAGTTTTTTCCATAACACTCTCTACTCTTTTGCACATGCTATGTGGGTGAAATGATGATACCATGCCAAGTTTCGACATTTTCAGAGTTCATTTTGTAGTGATTTTCAATATCACGATCATTTAGCTTTCTAAACAAATCGGTAAATGACTGAAAAATAGCAAATGTTGTCAGAAAGGATTGAAAATTGATGACGTCGCTTTCAATGGTGCATACGGAACGCAAAAAAAGTCTGGAGTTCAAATAAGTTTCAAAAAATGAAGTGCCCGTGTAACAGGTGAGTTCTCGTCCGAAACCCTGATACTCCGAAAGAGATTGTCTAGTTTGTACACGAAGTGCATCCAGTTTTTGCCGTAACCCTCCCTACTCTTTTGCACATGCTATGTGGGTGAAATGATGATACCATGCCAAGTTTCAACATTTTCAGAGTTCATTTTGTAGTGATTTTCAATATCACGATCATTTAGCTCTCTAAACAAATGGGTAAATGACTGAAAAATAGCAAATGATGTCAGAAAGGGTTGAAAATTGATAATGTCGCTTTCAATGGTGCATACGGAACGCAAAAAAGTTTGGAGTTCAAATAAGTTTAAAAAATGAAGTGCCCGTGTAACAGATGAGTTCTCGTCCGAAACATTGATACTCCGAAAGAGATTGTCCAGTTTGTACACGAAGTGCATCCAGTTTTTGCCATAACCCTCTCTACTCTTTTGTACATGCTATGTGGGTTAAATGATGATACAATGCCTAGTTTCAACATTTTCAGAATTCATTTTGTGGTGATTTTCAATTTCACGGTCATTTAGCTCTCTAAACAAATCGATAAATGGCTAAAAAATAGCAAATGCTGTCAGAAAAGGTTGAAAATTGATGACGTCGCTTTCAATGATGCATACGGAACGCAAAAGAGAGGCGCAATGCTCACCTGCACGTTGTTTAGCTTCAGGCCTCAAGGAAACAATGTAGACTGCATGGAGCTATGTGTAGTTTTCGTCCGAAACCCTGATAGCTCCGTGCAGTCTACACCACTTCCTCCAGGCGTGAAGCTAAGCAACATGCGGGTGAGCATTGCGCCTCTCCATCATCGTCTCTGCACTCAGGGCTTATAAACCGCTACAAGTGCCTCTCGCTTGGCAAGGTGAGACTAAAAAACAGCCAATACTAAATGAAATGCCTTTGTTTGTAACAGATGCGTTTTCGTTCGAAACCCTAATACTTCGAAACAGATTGTGTAAACATGTAAAAATATACATAAAAAATACATTGATTTAAATGCTATGTCTAAACATGTAAAAATATACCCCTCTGTAAAGAAAATATAAAAGCATTTATATCATGATCTTATATTTCTTTATAGAGAAATACATCAAAAATACTTTGATCATCAATGATCTTTCTGTGTACAATCTGAATTGTCAATATGAGTCCTCAACGGTTTGTAAACCGGTGAAGACTCATATTGCGGCCACAAATTCTACACATAGAGTTCAATGAAGACCAAATGCTTGTGATAGTTTGAGAAGTAACATATTTAAGGTGGTAAAAATCTTGTTAGGGAAGCGAGGTGGGACTAAAAACAGTCTGCCACAACCTTTTTAGTACCGGTTCGTAGCACGAACTTGCACTAAAGGAGGACGGTGGGTCCACAGCCTCTCTATTACCGGTTCGTGGGATGAACCGGTACTATAGGTTCGTCACGAACCGGTACTATAGATCTCCGCCTGCCTAGCCGTTGGAAACGGCACTAATGGTCGGTTCTGTTACAAACCGGGACTAATGTGCTTCACATTTGACCCTTTTTCTACTAGTGACTATTAAGTTCAATTGAATTTGAGATATACCAAAAAAGGCTTTCGCCCCACATTATATTATAAAGCAAACCGCCCGAGCCAAACATCCAACAAGGTTTACATAAACACACACATGTCTCACACACAAATAAGGTAGCAAGAGGGTTAGTGCTGAGGGCACAGCTCAACAAGCCCTAGAAACAAAACACACACACAGACACCGCAACACGTGCAGCAAGTCTAATCAGGCTCCGGCGGAGGTGGCCGAAGCGGAGGCACCACTTGGAAGGCCATCGATCGAAGGTCGGCGAGGAGGGTATTGATGACGTCCCGGTCCTAGGGGCGGCTAAGCGGCCGCCAGAGCTGCAAATAGCCACACACTTTGAAGATCGCGTCAGTCGCATGTTGAAGAGGCACTGTCTGAATAACAAGCTTGTTGCGAATGTTCCAAAGCGTCCAGGCGAGGACCCCAATGCACAACCATCTAATTTGGCGGTAGCGAGGGGGGTAGGCGTGGATCTCAGCATGTAAGTTGGGGAAGTTGGTGTTGCATCATTGTCCGCCGACCGTCTCACGAAAGCAGGACCACATGAATTGGGCTGTGCAGCAGGACCACAAGAATATGAGATATATAACATCATGTACTTGCTTTTCTGGTGTTTTCACTGCCATTTGCAATACAGGTTGGAGTACACAGCCAGAAAAGTCATGTAAAAGTAAAGATACGAATCATGAAGGTGGACAAGATAAGTCAGGAATAAGGGGAAACAAACCAACGGTGAACTGTGGCAGCAGTGTTCTTTAATTCTGCGTTAGTTTGGCCATAAAACAAAAAATATTTGTTGCGATCTATTTCTTACTATTTCAAAATGCTACTAAAATGTTAGTTGTACTGTCCACAAACATTCCTTGTGCTTCAGTAATCACCTTAGAGTGGCAATTACAGCAGGCTAACAAATAAACCAAAATTATTCCTGAGCTTGATCAGCTTAGTCACAACAAAGAAAAGGTGACAACTACAAAACCATGTACACAAAAATTGCGATCAGAGTAACAAACTATCAAGCAACATACAGCCTGTGTAAAAACTATAAAGGAAAGAAACTAACTAGGATGCAACGGAAACGTTACCTACAGTCTGTCGACAAGAATGGTTGAAAGTTGTTATATGCCCACGGGCAAAGCCTGTTATAGTTGGAACCAAACACCCTCTCAAGCTGGAATGTCTTGACGTCCATTGAGAAAAGGCCAGCATCAGTCGATGGGCTTCCACGATGGCGTAGGTACAGTTTCCTCTGTGAGGAACTCTCTGGGAAAGAGTACTGAGAAGATCGAGTGAGATTGTCTTCTCCAACTGTCACCGGCCGGAACTTCCACCATCGTTTGGCCCATGGTTTTGGGTACCGTCCGAGAAAAACGGTTACCGAGATTCTCGCCGGCCCATGAGAAAGTCATATCCTGAGCAAGAAATCCCGAAAATGCAGGTTCGAGTCCTCATCTTCGCATATCCTTATTTTGTTTGCAAAATTTGTACATGGAAAAAGAAATACCCGCAGGAGTTGAACTCGCGACCACCTTGCATAGCGCATGTAGACGTTCCACTGAGATACCATCACTTCTATGGTCAAATAATGTTATAGCTCTCTATATCGAGACTTAAAGAATTTGAATTCAAAATTCAATAATAAATTTCGTCCAAAATATATTCGGTAAAATCTCCCCCCCCCCGGTTCATTCGGAATCCAAAACCTTGGTTTGGCCTAATGAAATAAATGAGGTCAGATGTGTGATCTAGTAAAACAAACATCCCAATGATACCCTCCCGTGCCTCCACAATGGTTACGTGCACGTGAGAAGACCCTCCGGCTCTGGCTTACCGTGGGAGGTCCATGTGTGAGAATTCCATACTGCGAGTGTCAAGAACTTGCAACTTCTGACTGCCCTTTGTCACCTTATACAAGCAGCCGTATGCATACTCGAGCCAGCCCGAGAAATCCAATCACACTGTCGATGTTTTTTTTCTTTCGAAAAGGGGTTTACCCCAGTCTCTGCATCAGAAAGATACATACGGCTCATATTATTAAAAAGGAAAACCAACAACAAAGTCTTCAAGTATCGAAGTGCGAAAATAAACAAAAGCTCATAAGAGCTAAAGCCCAAAGCCACAACCGGCTGGCAAATAAAATAGGAGCACTACATGCCTATCCTATTACATGACCGCCATCCAAACCGGTTGAAAATATTCCGAGCTACCATCTCCCATCGGGTAGACGCAGTAACCAAACGCTCCCTGGCCTCCATCTGAGTGAGTAGCGACCACATATGGTTGAACGCCGTGGCCCTGAAGATAACCTGCAAGAAGTGAATGTTTGTTGATCTGTTAAAAACTAAATCATTTCTGCAGTTCCATACTGCCCAAAATAAAGCACCAACGCCAACACCAATGTGTCTCGCAGTATCGGAATCAACCCCATCAAGCCATGTTCCAAATAACATGTTGATAGAGGTGGGCTGATTAATATTAAACGCAATATGAATCATCCGCCACAGAATCTTAGCCAACGGACAATCAAGAAAGAGATGTTTGATGTTTTCGTTATGATCGCAAAAACTACACCTAGAAGAACCCACCCAGTTGTCCTTAATCAAAATGACTTGTTTATGCACAAACCACATAAACACTTTGATTCGTAAGGGTACCTTTACTTTCCAAACGTGTATCGGGGAAGGGATAACGCTAGAGTTAATGACATCCAGATACATGGATTTGACCAAGAACACATCATTCTTAGTAAGTTTCCAATACAGCTGATCTGGCTGCTGGGACAGCTGGACTACCATTAAACGTCTTACAAGATGGAGCCAGGCTTCCCAACGATTTCCAACTAGCGTCCTCCGAAAACTAATATTGAGGGGAGTGGATTGTAAAACAGTTGCAACGTAGGCTTCTCTACGTCGAACAATGTTGTACAAAGTAGGATATTGAAGTGCAAGGAGGGTCTCCTCAAGCCACGTTTCCTCCCAGAACCTCGTAGTAGCTCCATTCCCGACAATAAATTTTGTCTTGTTGAAAAAGAGTTGTTTAACTCTCATCAAACCCTTCCAAAAAGGTGAGTCGGAAGGCCTCACATTCACCTGGGCCAAGGTTTTAGGATAAAGATAGTTATTACGCAGAATCTGTGCCCAAGTAGCCTCCGTCTCAGACGAAAGTTTAAATAGCCACTTGCTAAGGAGACATATGTTTTTGACTTCCAGATTTTCAATACCTAGACCCCCTTGGTCCTTCGGCCTACAGATTATATCCCACTTAGCAAGCCTATACTTTCGATTAAGCTCATCACTCTGCCAAAAGAATCGAGATCGGTAGAAGTCTAACCTTTTCCTGACACCCACCGGAACCTGGAAAAAGGATAGGAGAAACATAGGCATACTGGTAAGGACCGAATTAATCGGAATCAATCGTCCTCCGTATGACATGAGCTTCCCTTTCCAACAGCTCAATTTCTTTTCAAAACGATCCTCGATGCATTTCCACTCTATGTTAGTCAGCTTACGATGATGAATGGGTATACCTAGGTACGTAAACGGTAATGAGCCCAATTCACAGCCGAACAATTGTTTATACGCCTCCTGGTCATCATTAGCTCTTCCGAAGCAAAATAATTCTCTCTTGTGGAAGTTAATTTTGAGCCCGGACAATTGTTCAAATAAGCATAACAGCAGCTTCATATTTCTTGCTTTCGCCAAGTCGTGCTCCATAAATATGATAGTATGATCAGCATACTGAAGAATGGAAATCCCTCCATCAACTAGATGTGGAACCAGGCCACCTACCTGCCCTGCATCTTTTGCCCGTCCTATTAAAATAGTCAGCATATCAGCCACTATGTTGAACAGGATCGGTGACATCGGGTCTCCTTGCCTTTGCCCCTTGTGTGTCTGGAAATAGTGTCCTATGTCGTCATTCACTTTAATCCCTACACTCCCTTTTTGCGTAAAGGAATCAATTTGGTTTCTCCAGGCCGGATCAAAACCTTTCATACGCAAAGCTTGTTGAAGGAAAGGCCATTTAACTTTATCATATGCTTTTTCAAAATCCACTTTAAAAACTATGCCATCAAGCTTTTTTGAGTGGATCTCATGGAGCGTCTCATGCAAGACAACAACCCCTTCAAGGATATTTCTATCAGGCATGAAAGCAGTCTGGGACGGATGAACTACAGAGTGCGCAATCTGCGTAAGTCTGTTCGTCCCGACCTTGGTGAATATTTTGAAACTCACATTAAGCAGACATATAGACCTGAACTGCTCAATGCGAACAGCCTCTGTCTTCTTAGGAAGAAGAGTTATCATTCCAAAATTCAGCTTAAACAACTGAAGCTGTCCCTCAAAAAACTCCTGAAACATGGGCATCAAATCTCCCGTAATAAAATGCCAGCACTTTTTATAGAACTCCGCCGGAAACCCATCCGGTCCTGGACCCTTATTATTCTCCATTTGTGCAATGGCCTCAAACACCTCTTTCTCTGTGAAAGGAGCAGTCAAGATCTCATTCTCGTCAGTCTCAAGTTGAGGAACATCGTCAACCCTAGACTCATCTAACGACACAAAATTCTCTTCCGGGGGACCAAACAACTGCTTATAATAATTGGTAATGTAGACTTTCAGATTGTCTTGACCAACTATCATCCCTTCGTCTTGTTCTAGTTGGAAAATTCTCTTTTTACGATGCTTCCCATTAGCAATCATATGGAAGAATTCAGTATTATCCTCGCCTTGTACTATTTTGCGAACCTTAGCTTGCAACGCCCACTTCAATTCCTCCTCACGAAGAAGGTTTTTAAGTCGCATCTCCGCCTCTATCTTCGTTTCCAACTCACTGGAATCCAGGATAGAAGTTTCTGCTTTAACTTCAAGCTTTGGAATAAGTAGAAGAAGTCTCTCCTTCTCCGCCTTATAAATACCATGCGTGTGCTTAGCCCATCCACGAAGGAACCTTCGGAGATGACGAATCTTGCATTGCCATTGCTCGATAGGCGTCCTTCCTCCTGAGTCTTTAGCCCACTCCCGACCTAACAACTCGAGGAACCCTTCTCTTTCAATCCAGGCAAGTTCAAACGAGAAAATGTTCTTGTTGCCCACAAAGGTTTGAACGCCCGAGTCGACTAGTAACGGTGTGTGATCAGAGACACCTCGTGTCAATGCCTGCACAGTAACCAAAGGAAACTTCTATTCCCATTCGACACTAGCTAGAACATGGTCAAGTTTCTCAAACGTCGGTACCGGTAACGAATTACCCCAAGTGAATTTCCTCCCCGAGAGCTCTATCTCTCTGAGATCCAAGCTTTCGATAATAGTGTTGAACATAAACGACCATCTGCCGTCAAAATTGTCATTATTCTTTTCCTCTTTTCTTCGGATAATGTTGAACCCCCCCCCCATTAAGAGAGGGAGCTGCTCGTTACCGCAAATGCGAACCAGATCCGCCAAAAAACCGCCACCAAAGCCCAATCAAACCCATCTGTCTTAGTTCTAACTCAAAACTTGACACCAAACTCTCCCAAAACTACACTCCGAACTTCCAAAGTTTCGCACTTAACCCCAAGTAAAACCCCACCGGATCTTCCTCGAGGGGGGAGGCAATGCCAGTCAAAATCTACCCCCCCCCGGACAAAGTGGTAAGTGTTGAGGGAACATAGTAATTTCAAAAAAAATCCTACGCACACGCAAGATCATGGTGATGCATAGCAACGAGAGGGGAGAGTGTTGTCCATGTACCCTCGTGGACCGAAAGCGGAAGCGTTAGCACAACGCGGTTGATGTAGTCGTACATCTTCACGATCCGACCGATCCAAGTACGGAACACACGACACCTCCGAGTTCAGCATACGTTCAGCTCGATGACGTCCCGCGAACTCCGATCCAGCAGAGCTTCACGGGAGAGTTCCGTCAGCACGATGGCGTGATGACGGTGATGATGTTGCTACCGACGCAGGGCTTCGCCTAAGCACCGCTACGATATCACCGAGGTGGAATATGGTGGAGGGGGGCACCGCACACGGCTAGGAGAGATCAGTTGATCAACTTGTGTGTCTAGAGGTGCCCCCCTGCCCTTGTATATAAAGGAGCAAGGGGAGAGGTGTCCGGCCTAGGAGGAGGGCGCGCCAAGGGAGGAGTCCTACTCCCACCGGGAGTAGGGCTCCTCCTTCCCTTGTTGGAGTAGGAGAGAAGGAAACAGGGGGAGAGGAACAAGGGAAAGTGGGTTGCACCCCTTGTCCAATTCAGACCAGAGGGGGGGCGCGCGCCTCCTTCCTTTTGGCCTCTCTCCTCTATTCCTGTATGGCCCAATAAGGCCCATATACTCCCCGGCAAATTCCCGTAACTCTCCGGTACTCCGAAAAATACCCAAATCACTCGTAACCTTTCCGATGTCCGAATATAGTCGTCCAATATATCGATCTTTACGTCTCTACCATTTCGAGACTCCTCGTCATGTCCCCGATCTCATCCGGGACTCCGAACTCCTTCGTTACGTCAAAACTCATAAACTCATAATATAACTGTCATCGAAACCTTAAGCGTGCGGACCCTACGGGTTCGAGAACAATGTAGACATGACCGAGACACGTCTCCGGTCAATAACCAATAGCGGAACCTGGATGCTCATATTGGCTCCCACATATTCTATGAAGATCTTTATCGGTTAGACCGCATAACAACATACGTTGTTCCCTTTGTCATCGGTATGTTACTTGCCCGAGATTTGATCGTCGGTATCTCAATAACTAGTTCAATCTCGTTACCGGCAAGTCTCTTTACTCGTTCCGTAATACATCATCTCGCAACTAACTCATTAGTTGCAATGATTGCAAGGCTTAAGTGATGTGCATTACCGAGAGGGCCCAGAGATACCTCTTCGACAGTCGGAGTGACAAATCTTAATCTCGGAATACGCCAACCCAACAAGTACCTTCGGAGACACCTGTAGAGCACCTTTATAATCACCCAGTTACATTGTGACGTTTGGTAGCACACAAGGTGTTCCTCCGGTAAACGGGAGTTGCATAATCTCATAGTCATAGGAACATGTATAAGTTATGAAGAAAGCAATAGCAACAAACTAAACGATCAAGTGCTATGCTAACGGAATGGGTCAAGTCAATCACATAATTCTCCTAATGATGTGATCCCGTTAATCAAATGACAACTCATGTCTGTGGTTAGGAAACATAATCATCTTTGATCAACGAGCTAGTCAAGTAGAGGCATACTGGTGACACTCTGTTTGTCTATGTATTCACACATGTATTATGTTTCCGGTTAATACAATTCTAGCATGAATAATAAACATTTATCATGATATAAAGAAATAAATAATAACTTTATCATTGCCTCTAGGGCATATTTCCTTCATTCTCCCACTTGCACTAGAGTCAATAATCTAGTTCACATCACCATGTGATTTAATACCAATAGTTCACATCACCATGTGATTAACACCCATAGTTCACATCGACATGTGACCAACACCCAAAGGGTTTACTAGAGTCAATAATCTAGTTCACATCGCTATGTGATTAACACCCAAAGAGTACTAAGGTGTGATCATGTTTTGTTTGTGAGAGAAGTTTAGTCAACGGGTCTGCCATATTCAGATCCGTACGTATTTTGCAAATTTCTATGTCAACAATGCTCTGCACGGAGCTACTCTAGCTAATTGCTCCCACTTTCAATATGTATCCAGATTGAGACTTAGAGTCATCTGAATTAGTGTCAAAACTTGCATCGACGTAACCCTTTACGACGAACCTTTTGTCACCTCCATAATCGAGAAACATGTCCTTATTCCACTAAGGATAATTTTGACCAATGTCCAGTGATCTACTCCTAGATCACTATTGTACTCCTTTGCCAAACTCAGGGCAGGGTATACAATAGGTCTGGTACACAGCATGACATACTTTATAGGACCTATGGCTGAGGCATAGGGAATGACTTTCATTCTCTCTCTATCTTCTGCCGTGGTCGGGCTTTGAGTCTTACTCAATTTCACACCTTGTAACACAGGCAAGAACTCTTTCTTTGACTGTTCCATTTTGAACTACTTCAAAAACTTGTCAAGGTATGTACTCATTGAAAACTTAGCAAGCGTCTTGATCTATCTCTATAGATCTTGATGCTCAATATGTAAGCAGCTTCACCGAGGTCTCTCTTTGAAAAACTCCTTTCAAACACTCCTTTATGCCTTGCAGAATAATTCTACATTATTTCCGATCAACAATATGTCATACACATATACTTATCAGAAATGTTGTACTGCTCCCACTCACTTTCTTGTAAATACAGACTTCACCGCAAGTCTGTATAAAACTATATGCTTTGATTAACTTATCAAAGCGTATATTCCAACTCCGAGATGCTTGCACCAGTCCATAGATGGATCGCTGGAGCTTGCATATTTTGTTAGTACCATTAGGATTGAAAAAACCTTCTGGTTGCATCATATACAACTCTTGTTTAATAAATCCATTAAGGAATGCAGTTTTGTTTATCCATTTGCCAGATTTCATAAAATGCGGCAATTGCTAACATGATTCGGACAGACTTAAGCATAGATACGAGTGAGAAACTCTCATCGTAGTCAACACCATGAACTTGTCGAAAACCTTTTGCGACAATTCTAGCTTTGTAGATAGTAACACTACTATCAGCGGCCGTCTTCCTCTTGAAGATCCATTTAATCTCAATGACTCGCCGATCATTGGGCAAGTCAATCAAAGTCCATACTTTGTTCTCATACATGGATCTCATCTCAGATTTCATGGCCTCAAACCATTTCGCGGAATCTGGGCTCATCATCGCTTCCTCATAGTTCGCAAGTTCGTCATGGTCTAGTAACATGACTTCCAGAACAGGATTACCGTACCACTCTGGTGCAGATCTCACTTTGGTTTACCTATGAGGTTCGATAGTAACTTGATCTGAAGTTACATGATCATCATCATTAGCTTCCTCACTAATTGGTGTAGTAGTCACAGGAACAGAATTCTGTGATGAACTACTTTCTAATAAGGGAGCAGGTACATTTACCTCATCAAGTTCTACTTTCCTCCCACTCACTTCTTTCGAGAGAAACTCCTTCTCTAGAAAGGATCCATTCTCAGCAATGAATATCTTGCCTTCGGATCTGTGATAGAAGGTGTACTCAACATTTCCTTTTGGGTATCCTATGAAGATTTACTTCTCCGATTTGGGTTCGAGCTTATCAAGTTGAAACTTTTTCACATAAGCATCGCAGTCCCAAACTTTAAGAAATGACAGCTTAGGTTTCTCGCCAAACCACAGTTCATACGGCGTCGTCTCAACGGATTTAGATGGTGCCCTATTTAACGTGAATGTAGCTGTCTCTAATGCATATCCCCAAAACGATAGTGGTAATCGGTAAGAGACATCATAGATTGCACCATATCTAATAAAGCACGGTTATAACGTTCGGACACACCATTACACTGTGGTGTTCCAGGTGGCGTGAGTAGTGAAACTATTTCACATTGTTTTAACTGAAGGCCAAACTCGTAATTCAAATATTTTACTTCTACGATCATATCGTAGAAATTTTTATTTTTGTTACGATGATTCTCCACTTCACTCTGAAATTCTTTGAACTTTTCAAATATTTCAGACTTGTGTTTCATCAAGTAGATATACTCATATCTGCTCAAATCATCTGTGAAGATTAGAAAATAATGATACCTGCCGCGAGCCTCAATATTCATCGGACCACATACATCAGTATGTATGATTTCCAACAAATCTGTTGCTCGCTCCATTGTTCCGAAGAACGGAGTCTTAGTCATCTTGCCCATGAGGCATGGTTCGCAAGCATCAACTGATTCATAATCAAGTCATTCCAAAAGCCCATCAACACGGATTTTCTTCATGCGCTTTACACCAATATGACCTAAACGGCAGTGCCACAAATAAGTTGCACTATCATTATTAACTTTGCATTTTTTGGCTTCAATATTATGAAAATGTGTATTACCACGATCGAGATCCAACAAACCATTTTCATTGGGTGTATGACCATAGAAGGTTTTATTCATGTAAAGAGAACAACAGTTATTCTCTAACTTACATGAATAACCATATTGCAATAAACATGATCCAATCATATTTATGCTTAACGCAAACACCAAATAACATTTATTTAGGTTCAACACTAATCCCGAAAGTATAGGGAGTGTGCGATGATGATCATATCAATCTTGGAACCACTTCCAACACACATCGTCACTTCACCCTTAACTAGTCTATGTTTATTTTGCAACTCCCATTTCGAGTTACTACTCTTAGCAACTGTACCAGTATCAAATACCAAGGGGTTGCTATAAACACTAGTAAAGTACACATCAATAACATGTATATCAAATATAGCATTGTTCAGTTTGCCATCCTTCTTATCCGCCAAATACTTGAGGTAGTTCCGCTTGAAGTGACCAGTCCCTTTGCAGTAGAAGCACTTAGTCTCATGCTTAGGACCAGACTTGTGCTTCTTCACTTGAGCAGCAACTTGCTTGCCGTTCTTCTTGAAGTTCCCTTTCTTTCCCTTTGCCCTTTTCTTGAAACTAGTGGTCTTGTTAATCATCAACACTTGATGCTCTTTCTTGATTTCTACCTTCATCGATTTCATCATCATGAAAAGCTCGGGAATCGTTTTCATCATCCCTTTCATACTATAGTTCATCACGAAGTTCTACTAACTTGGTGATGGTGACTAGAGAATTCTGTCAATCACTATTTTATCTGGAAGATTAACTCCCACTTGATTCAAGCGATTGTAGTACCCAGACAATCTAAACACATGCTCACTGCTTGAGCTATTCTCCTCCATCTTTTAGCTATAGAACTTGTTGAAGACTTCATATCTCTCAACTCGGGTATTTGCTTGAAATATTAACTTCAACTCCTGGAACATCCATATGATCCATGACGTTCAAAACGTCTTTGAAGTCCCGATTCTAAGCTATTAAGCATGGTGCACTAAACTATCAAGTAGTCATCATATTGAGCTAGCCAAACGTTCATGACGTCTGCATCTGCTCCTGCAATAGGTCTGTCACCTAGCGGTGCATTAAGGACATAATTCTTCTATGCAGCAATGAGGGTAAACCTCAGATCACGGATCCAATCCGCATCATTGCTACTAACAACTTTCAACTTAGTTTTCTCTAGGAACATATCAAAAATAAAACAGGGGAGCTAAACGCGAGCTATTGATCTACAACATAGATATGCTAATACTACCAGGACTAAGTTCATGATAAATTTAAGTTCAATTAATCATATTACATAAGAACTCCCACTTAGAAAGACATCCCTCTAATCTTCTAAGTGATCACGTGATCCAAATCAACTAAACCATAACTGATCATCACGTGAAATGGAGTAGCTTTCAATGGTGAACATCAATATGTTGATCATATCTACTATATGATTCACGCTCGACCTTTCGGTCTTAGTGTTCCGAGGCCATATCTGCATATGCTAGGCTCGTCAAGTCTAACCTGAGTATTCTGCGTGTGCAAAAACTGGCTTGCACCCGTTGTAGATGGACGTAGAGCTTATCACGCCCGATCATCACTTGGTGTCTGGGCACGACGAACTTTGGCAACGGTGCATACTCAGAGAGAACACTTTTATCTTGAAATTTAGTGAGAGATCATCTTATAAAGCTACCATCGAACTAAGCAAAATAAGATGCATAAAAGATAAACATCACATGCAATCAAAATATGTGACATGATATGGCCATCATCATCTTGTGCATTTGATCTCCATCTCCAAAGAATTGTCATGATTTCCTTTGTCACCGGCATGACATCATGATCTCCATCATCTTGATCTATATCAATGTGTCGTCACATGGTCGTCTCGCCAACTATTGCTCTTGCAACTATTGCTATCGCATAGCGATAGAGTAAAGCAAGTATTTGGCGCTTGCATCTTATGCAATAGAGAGACAACCATAAGGCTTTTGCCAGTTGTCAATAACTTCAACAAAACATGATCATCTCATACAACAACTTATATCACGTCTTGACCATATCACATCACAACATGCCCTGCAAAAACAAGTTAAACGTCCTCTACTTTGTTGTTGCAAGTTTTACGTGGCTGCTACGGGCTTAGCAAGAACCGTTCTTACCTACGCATCAAAACCACAACGATAGTTTGTCAAGTTGGTGCTGTTTTAACCTTCGCAAGGACCGGGCGTAGCCATACTCGATTCAACTAAAGTTGGAGAAACTGACACCCGCCAGCCACCTGTGTGCAAAGCATGTCGGTAGAACCAGTCTTGCGTAAGCGTACGCGTAATGTCGGTCCGGGCCGCTTCATCCAACAATACCGCCGAACCAAAGTATGACATGCTGGTAAGCAGTATGACTTATATCGCCCACAACTCACTTGTGTTCTACTCGTGCATATAACATCAACGCATAAAACCTGGCTCTGATGCCATTGTTGAGGGAACATAGTAATTTCAAAAAAATTACCTACGCACACGCAAGATCATTGTGATGCATAGCAACGAGAGGGGAGAGTGTTGTCCACGTACCCTCGTAGACCAAAAGCGGAAGCGTTAGCACAACGCGGTTGATGTAGTCGTACGTCTTCACGATCCGACCGATCCAAGTACCGAACGCACGGCACCTCCGAGTTCAGCATACGTTCAGCTCGATGACGCCCCGCGAACTCCGATCCAGCAGAGCTTCACGGGAGACTTCCGTCAGCACGATGGCGTGATGATGATCATGATGTTGCTACCGACGCAGGGCTTCGCCTAAGCACCGCTATGATATGGCCGAGGTGGAATATGGTGGAGGGGGGCACCGCACACGGCTAGGAGAGATCAACTGATCAACTTGTGTGTCTAGAGGTGCCCCCTGCCCCTGTATATAAAGGAGCAAGGGGAGAGGTGGCCGGCCTAGGAGGAGGGCGCGCCACAGTAGGACTCCTCCTTCCCTTGTTGGAGTAGGAGAGAAGGAAAGAGGGGGAGAGGAACAAGGAAAAGTGGGCTGCACCCCTTGTCCAATTCGGACCAGAGGGGGGGCGCGCGCCTCCTTCCTTTTGGCCTCTCTCCTCTATTCCCGTATGGCCCAATAAGGCCCATATACTCCCCGGCGAATTCCCGTAACTCTCCGGTACTCCGAAAAATACCCGAATCACTCGGAACCTTTCCGATGTCCGAATATAGTCGTCCAATATATCGATCTTTACGTCTCGACCATTTTGAGACTCCTCGTCATGTCCCCGACCTCATCCGGGACTCCGACCTCCTTCGGTACATCAAAACTCATAAACTCATAATATAACTGTCATCGAAACCTTAAGCGTGCGGACCCTACGGGTTCGAGAACAATGTAGACATGACCGAGACACGTCTCCGGTCAATAACCAATAGCGGAACCTGGATGCTCATGTTGGCTCCCACGTATTCTATGAAGATCTTTATCGGTCAGACCGCATAACAACATACGTTGTTCCCTTTGTCATCGGTATGTTACTCGTCCGAGATTTGATCGTCGGTATCTCTATACCTAGTTCAATCTCATTACCGGCAAGTCACTTTACTCGTTCTGTAATACATCATCTCGCAACTAACTCATTAGTTGCAATGCTTGCAAGGCTTAAGTGATGTGCATTACCAAGAGGGCCCAGAGATACCTCTCCGACAGTCGGAGTGACAAATCCTAATCTCGAAATACGCCAACACAACAAGTACCTTCGGAGACACCTGTAGAGCACCTTTATAATCACCCAGTTACGTTGTGACGTTTGGTAGCACACAAAGTGTTCCTCCGATAAACGGGAGTTGCATAATCTCATAGTCATAGGAACATGTATAAGTTATGAAGAAAGCAATAGCAACAAACTAAACGATCAAGTGCTATGCTAACGGAATGGGTCAAGTCAATCACATCATTCTCCTAATGATATGATTCCGTTAATCAATTGACAACTCATGTCTATGGTTAGGAAACATAACCATCTTTGATCAATGAGCTAGTCAAGTAGAGGCATACTAGTGACACTCTGTTTGTCTATGTGTTCACACATGTATTATGTTTCCGGTTAATACAATTCTAGCATGAATAATAAAAATTTATCATGATATAAGGAAATAAATAATAACTTTATCATTGTCTCTAGGGCATATTTCCTTCAGTAAGAAATTGTGAAGTGAAGTTGCTTCTTTCAGTCTCACACAAAGCAATAAAATCCAAATGATGTTCAAGAGAAGCATCCGCTAGAAACCTTCTTTTAGCCAAGTCTCTAAGACCTCTGCTATTCCAGAAAATGCCTCTCATAGTTCATCATGAAATTTTTTGGAGGTACGGATCCTAGCACTCCTACGCGCTGCCGAGACTGGATAAACCTTCCGTTTCCAAGTCCGTTTTGGCTTAATGTGACCATCAGGCTGGTCACAACACTCATTCTCTGCTTCAATCACCAAGGACTCATCTACATGAAGAGACGTCTCAGGATTGGTACACCCCTCGTCCTCCTCCGTCTCGTAGCTCGCCATTGTGTGGTGCTAGAAGAGAAGACAAAGAGAACCTCCTTATGTTCGCTGGCTGTCGCATATATCACTCTGAAATACGTCTCTTCGGAAGCCTCCTCATCGCCGCCCATGAGGAAGAACTGCAGTCCAAACGTGTGTGGCTTGTTCATCGAACGAACCCACTCGTCGAATTCAGGGATTAGGGGAAGCAGGAGGTGCCGTTGGTGCAAGGGATCGCACACCACCATCTTTGCATAGTCTCACCTGCCAAGGAGGACACGGCCACCGCAGATGTCTGAAATGGCCTAGTCACTGGATGGGGCGAGGAAGAAGGATAAGGTGAAGTCAGCGGCGAGGGCGACGGCTTTGGCTGCAGAGGCAGAGGGGTGAAGCGGCTCGGTGGGGTGGAAGACTCGGGAAAAATCGAGGAATCCGAGGAGGGGCGGGGCGTGGGGCTTGCGGTACTGCCGGAAGAAGAATCGGTTGGCACGACAACTTCTCGACTATCTACTACAACAAGGTTTTTCCGGCTTCGATGAGGGAGGGGTGATGATGATGGCGCACCTTTAGCTCGCTCCAGTGTTTGTATTCGTCGCTAGGTGGTTTACGGATCTAGATGTATTTTTTTACTTCTTACGTTCTTTGTACTTCCTTGTCAGTTGATAAATAGATCGGAAGTTTTCCTCGCAAAAAAAGACTCTCACCGTGGTGACATCATTTCACATCGCATTGCGTAATCGAACTAAACATCCATTACCTATGTAATTAAACATCCTATTGCATGTCTCACTTCATAATTACCTCTAGGGACCTTAAACTATGGATGCTGAGCTACTCATCCTTGTTGTCGGAGGAGCTCTCCATTGTCTTTACTCAGGCCCGAGCCTAGGGGGGTGCAACCTGTGCGGGCGCACAGGGCCCCCGGGTTTTAGGGGCCTCAGATTTGCCATGAGTAGGCTTTGTCCTTTGTATATGGGCCTCTGCCCTTTAGGCCGCCACAGCGCTGGCGCCTGAAGCAGGCCTCAATCGCGACCAGCGTCTCCTCGGCTTCTCACCCCCACCATCCAAGCGTCGATCGAGAGGAGCGAGCGAATCACGACGGCTCTTCCTTCGTGGCTTGGATAGGTTTCTTCGTCTGGCCGCTAGTGTGCAGCATCCCATGATCCCAATGATACAGATCAAATCAATCAATCGATTCATCGGGCTTAAGGACGGGCCAAGGGCAGGATGAGAAACGGCAGTCGGCTGGACAACGCGGTAAGGCAGGGGAAGTTCAAAAAGTTCGAGCCATCTGCGATTTCTTAGGCGTCCTTGCATCCATCGATCCCGTGAGCCCTTTTCCCCTTGATTTTGAGTTCCAATTTCCGCCTGATATTTAGTTCTAGTAAATCTTGTGCAGTAGCTAATTTTATTCTTTTCACCTATTAGGCTTTTAGTATTCCAAGATTCAAATCATGTCTTCATTTAGAAAACATGAATCTGGTTACCAAGAGTGTTTGAAGAAACAAAAAAAATAGAGGATTTAACTCTGTCTAAGAAAGGAGATATGGATAACTTTGTCATAAAAAAATCACAAGTGTCCACCAATAATCAATGGCTTGATCAAAAAATCATTTCAAAGAACACTAAGAATGATGTTGTTTAAGTGAAGACTAAACAACCAAGAATTGGTATGATTCTTGATATGTTACTTTTCTATGTGAGACATTATGATTTTTATATTATTGTAGTTATATTTATATAGTAGTTTTTTAGTGAGGTAGGGCCCATTTTAGAGTTTGGCACGGGGCCTCGGATTTTGCCGGCTCGGCCCTGTCTTTACTTCCTTGAGCTCGATGCCCTTTGCGTTAAAATAATCCCTAGCCCGTTGCAAGATCCTTTCTTGCAAGGAGGGAACGACACCATTTTGTGCACAGATCATGTCCTTGATTTTTCGTAGTGGTGGCGAGTGTGGCGAGGTGGCGTCCGTGTAGGGCTGGACGTACGAGCGAGCTTTTAGGCTCGGCTCAAAGCTCGCTTCAGCTCGGCCCGTTAGAGCTTGGCCCGATAGGATAATTAGGCAAGCCGAGCTATGAAAATAGGCCCGATTCCCGACCGAGCCGAGCCGAGTTTCGCCCGGTCCAACTCGATGACTCGTTCAGGCCCAGCCCAATCCCGTCGGCCTCGCAGGGCGTTAGGTCACAGCGAGCGTGCGACGCAGTTTCCTCACCCTTCTCCCATTCTCTGGTCGGCGCCGCCACCCCTCTCCTCGTCGCGCCGCAAGCTGCACTCATCGGGCGCGGCACCGACGGGGACGGCCGACGCCGCTTTCCCTCACCACAGCAGAGACGTCTCCCCTGGTTTCTCACCGAATGACATGAGTAGGTAACAATCTCATGTCCTTCCCATCCCTAGCGCTATCTACCTGCACTGGCGCACACACATGAAGGAATTTGATGGATGTATCATGGATGGATGCTTGTGATTGTGGCTAGAGGTCACATCTAGCTAGGAAACGCGATGGATGGATGCTACACGAATTTAATGGATGGATGCTTGTGCTTGTTGGCTGGAGAGTGCAGCTTGCTAGGATGGATGCTGCACGAATTTGATTGATGGATGGATGAATTTTCTTTGTGATTCATTGTGTAGACTGGTTATTTTATTATCTATGTAAAATTTTGTTGATGATTGACCATTTGTTCTTTGCTGATGTGTGCAGAGTCCTGCGGTCGCAAGAATGGACTAGGAAAAGGGGAAGAAGAGGAGCTTGGTTTCCATTATGAAGACTAAGCCGTTGTCCTGGCCTTCCAGGAAGCAAAAGGGGAAGGGCTACTGCATCACTGCCGAGGAAGCGGGCGAAACATTACAGCAATGTCCCGCTCGCTGAGTTGATGTTTAGGGTAAAACAAACTTCGCAACGTCCAAGCTCATGTGTTTGCTGTTTTTGCTATCCAAAGGTCAAATATATGCGTGTGCGCAAGCTCATGTATGTGTTGTTTTTGTTATCTGAAAGTCAAATATAAGTTTGTACAAGCTCATGTATATGCTGTTTTTGTATCCAAAAGTCAATATATGTTTGTACAAGCTTATGTATGTCCTTTTTTTGCTATCAAAAAGTTGAATATATGTGTGTCTAAGCTCAAGTGTGTGCTGTTTTCGTGTGCTAGGCAATGAAGCATGATAAGCAAGCGGAGGAGGATGATGAAGAAGAGGACAAGGATGATCAAGATACTCTGTTTGAGGAGGAAGATTCTCATTTTGATGTCAAACCGCTAAGTGTTATGCTGTACAAAATTGCATTGTTTGGCTGTCAACGTTCAATATATTTGCTGTATAAAGTTCAAAGGAGGTATTGTCCAAAATTAAAAAGCAATGCTGCCCAATTCTTTGTTTGACATATTTGTTCCATTTCCTCTACACTTTTCATAGAAGAAAGCTTATATTTAGTCACTATGCCTATTTTTAAAACCATATGTTAGAAAATTATAGGATGGATGAATATTGTGTTGTATTGATCTGACCCATGTATGGGGTATATATAGAGGTACAATGGAGGGAGAGAGACTTGGAGTAGAGGGCAAGTTAAACCTATCTTATCTCTATCTTTTATCTCTATCTTAAACGTAAATATACTTCTAACATTCCCCCTCAGTCGTAGCGGGAGTGAAGCGGACGATTACGACTGAATTTAAAGTCTTGCTCTTTGTCGTCTTCTCCGCTGCGCCATCATCAACTGCGTCTCTGATGGGTCGGCAGTTAGGGTGGTGACTGCATCCCCTTCTGGTGCCTTCCTACCTTCTCCTCTATTCCCTCTCGCAGTCACAGCGGGAGTGTCGTGGACGCAAGTGACGAGGCGGACGCTGTTGACTGGAGTTCTTACTGATGAGTTGATGTAGACGTAGTCATTAATGTCGAAGTAGCCGATCATGGTCATGTAGCCGTGGTCGAGGTAGTTGTGGTCAATGGTGTGGTCGTCGTGGATGATGAAGCCACACAAAGCCGGAGGCGCAAAAAAATGCGCTATGACGGAGCTGCAAACGTGGACGATGCACCTTGCGGATGTCAGAGGGTGCCGTCGGCGATGAGTCCATCGATTTTGCCAAGACCGGAGGAAGCCCATCGAGCACACATCGGTTTTGCCAGAACCGTGTGGCCGTGTAGGGTTGTCACTGTAGTGACGCCGTGTCGATGCAGTCGTGCCGTCGTGCATGACGTGGTCGATGCCGTCGTCGTGACGCGGTCATTGCCGTCGTCGAGGTCGCGTTTTGCAGAAAAGTCTGTCAGAGGACGCTAGGTGTCCATCTTGTGGACAAGGTAACGGCGGTGTGTTGACGAAGATGTTGGTGAAGACCATATTGATGAAGACCTTGGCGATGAAGTGTCAACGATGACGTCGCAGCGGCGTGTCCACAATAATGTGTCGCTTGAAGGCGTTCCTCACGGCGACCAAGTGTTGATGCCGTGTCGCAACGGAGAAGGCGATGAAGATTGCATCTTACTCCACACCGGCCTGGCGTGTGGATGGTGCATGTCGCTTCTCGTAGATGTGCTCGACGAAGTATGTTGGGGCTTGTAGTCGATCGTTCGGTGTAGTGCGTCGGTGCAGAAGGCCGAATCGATGTAGATGTCGATGCAGTTGTAGTTGCAGCAGGCCGGTTGATGTAGACTGCTGCTTGACGGCGCGTTCGTGCGATGCTGGAGATCGCGCGGGTCGACGAAGCTGGAGACGCGTGGTAGGCAGGTGCAGGCCGGCTTGGTGTACATCTTGGTGTCGTGGGTCGTGGTCGTAGGGAGCACACTGGAGTCGTTAGAGTTGGGGAAACAGCCCTCCCGTGATCCAAGTCGTGCACCTCGGCAGACCTGTCGGTGGCTTGGCGTAGATGTGCGAGCCCGGAGCAGATGATGTGCACGGGTCGCCGACACGTCGTAGCCCTGCCTAGATGGAGCCCCGTATCCATGTGTTAATATGGCCGGGCTTGCTGTTCTCACGCACCCACGATGGTCATGCATGCATGCATGCACGCACCTGATGGAAGGACATCTCGGCTGGACATTGACTCGCAGCAGATCTGCGTGGAGCCATGCGGAAAATTCGGATCCCTCCCGTAATCACGGCGCGTCGTTGAGTTTGAGGCGATCGATCGGGGTTGAAGATGGCGCGATTGGTGTCGAGGGCTTGGCTGCGTGAGCGCGTGGCGCCGCTCCACCGGACTGCCTGCCGAGCGGTTGCATCGGCCTACTGCTCGAGCGCTCGGCTATGCCTGCGCCTTTGGAACGCCAGCGCCTGGGCTTGCTCCAGCTGTGTCCACCGCGTGCCCAGCGATCTGCGGTCGCTCTTTTTTACTGTCGTTGGAGTTCTTGATGGCGCTCGCTGGTGCAGTTCCGATCTTCAAGCCGACCGCATGCAACGGCGCGTGGTCGAGCACCGTGGCACCGTGATCGTAGCTGAATCTTGCAGCCTGTTCCCCGCGATCGTGCTCAAGTCGCCGGCCACACGTAGTTCGCCCGCGTCAGCCGCGCACTTGTGGGTACCTGGCCGACGTGTGGTGCCGGACTACCGAAGGTCTACGTCGTGCCGGCAGGACGATGACCGTAAAGATTTTGTACACCGAAGTAGATCAGATCGTAGAGTTTTGGTGGCTAATGGAAAAACTAATCTATGAGAATTTCAGAAATTTGAAGCTAAACTAATCTACAGAACCAATCTAATCTTCGATTGATCGGGTGCCGCGCCCCCGGGGAAAATTATAGGATGGATGAATATTGTGTTGTATTGATCTGACCCATGTATAGGGTATATATAGAGGTACAATGAAGAGAAAGACTTGGAGTAGAGGGCAAGTTAAACATATCTTATCTCTATCTTAAACGTAAATATACTTCTAACACCATAGACTACTAGATGTTGCATTATTAGCAATATAGACTGTTGTCAATATTTGTTTGGCTGTCAACGTCCACTATGACCATTTTTTAAACAATTTCCTCTACATTTTCTCATTTTATATGTCAAAGTGGTAAGTATTATGCTATGCAAAATTTATTTGTTTGGCTATCAATATTTGATGTTTTGCTGTGTAAAGTTCAAAAGGAAGTGCTGTCCAAAATTCAATACAAATGTTGCCCAATTCTTTTTGTCATATCTGTTCCGCTGTTACAATTTTCGTAGAAGAATTCATAGAAGAAAGCTTATTTTTCATTACTATGACCATTTCTTGAAACAATAGGCTGCTGGATGTTTTATTTTTAGCAATATAAACGGTTTGTCTTCCAAAACATGGTTTAATTGCTGCAGAAAATCAAGACAGTGGACTAAAACAGAGGTTCTACAGGTAAAAGAGATTCTGGTGGCAGCTGGTGTTGGAAATATGCCCTAGAGGCAATAATAAATTGGTTATTATTATATTTTCTTGTTCATGATAATCGTTTATTATCCATGATAGAATTATATTGATAGGAAACTCAGATACATGTGTGGATACATAGACAACACCATGTCCGTAATAAGCCTCTAGTTGACTAGCTCGTTGATCAATAGATGGTTACGGTTTCCTGACCATGGACATTGGATGTCGTTGATAATGGGATCACATCATTTGAAGAATGATGTGATGGACAAGACCCAATCCTAAGCCTAGCACAAGATCGTGTAGTTCGTTTGCTAAAGCTTTTCTAATGTCAAGTATCATTTCCTTAGACCATGAGATTGTGCAACTCCCGGATACCGTAGGAGTGCTTTGGGTGTGCCAAACGTCACAACGTAACTGGGTGGCTATAAAGGTACACTACATGTATCTCCGAAAGTGTCTGTTGGGTTGGCACGAATCGAGACTGGGATTTGTCACTCCGTGTAAACGGAGAGGTATCTCTGGGCCCACTCGGTAGGACATCATCATAATGTGCACAATGTGACCAAGGAGTTGATCATGTGATGATGTGTTACGGAACGAGTAAAGAGACTTGCCGATAACGATATTGAACAAGGTATCGGGATACCGACGATCGAATCTCGGGCAAGTACAATACCGCTGGACAAAGGGAATTGTATACAGGATTGATTGAATCCTCGACATCGTGGTTCATCCGATGAGATCATCGTGGAACATGTGGGAGCCAACATGGGTATCCAGATCCCGCTGTTGGTTATTGGCCGGAGAGTTGTCTCGGTCATGTCTGCATGGTTCCCGAACCCGTAGGGTCTACACACTTAAGGTTCGGTGACACTAGAGTTGTTATGGGAAATAGTATGTGGTTACCGAAGGTTGTTCGGAGTCCCGGATGAGATCCCGGACATGACGAGGAGCTCCGGAATGGTCCGGAGGTGAAGATCGGTATATTGGACGAAGGGTATTGGAGTCCGGAAGTGTTCCGGGGGTATCAGGCTATGGCCAGCATGACCGAAAGGTGTTTCGGGAGCCCCGACAAGTGTGGGAGGGCCTCATGGGCCAAAGGGGAAGGGGCAAACCAGCCCACTAAGGGGTGGTGCGCCCCCCACACCCTTTCCCACGTTACTTGGGGGGTTGGGGCGCCTCCACCTGGCTTGGGAAGCAAGCCTCCACCTGCTTGGCTTGGGGGGCAAGTCTCCTTAGGATTTTCCCTAGGGAGATCCAATCTGCCTAGCCGCCGCCCCCTAGGGGAAACCCTGGGGCGCCTCCCCCTCCCCCCTTGCCCCTATATATAGTGGAAGGGTGGGAGGGCAGCCGTGATCTCTTCCCTGGCGCAGCCCTCCCTCCTCCAACTCTTTCTCCTCCTCCGTAGAGCTTGGCGAAGCCCTGCAGGAATACCACAAGCTCCACCACCACGCCGTCGTGATGCTGGAGTTCTCCCTCAACTTCTCCTCTCCCCTTGCTGGATCAAGAAGGAGGAGACGTCCCCAGGCTGTACGTGTGTTGAACGCGGAGGCGCCGTCCGTTCGGCGCTATATCGGAATCAACCGTGATCTGAATCGCCGCGAGTACGACTCCTTCATCCGCGTTCTTGCAACGCTTCTACTTAGCGATCTACAAGGGTATGTAGATGCACTCCCCTTTCCCTCGTTGCTAGATTACTCCATAGATTGATCTTGGTGATGCGTAGAAAATTTTAAATTTCTGCTACGATCCCCAATAGCTGGCTTACGAGCCGGCTCGGTCTGAGCCGAGCCATACCTGAAGCGAGCCGAGCCGCCTAAAGTAGGCTCGTTGGCTGAGCGAGCCGAGCCGCTCTAGAGCGAGCCAAAGCCAGGCTCGGCTCGGCTCGGCTCGTGTCCAGCCCTACGTCCGTGGCATCATCGACCCGTGCGGCAGTGGCCGCAGCCTCTTCCATGCGTGGGGCATTGGAAACGACCTCAACCGTGTGTGCGATGACTGTGACCTCTTCTGCACGCGCCAGCATAACCACTGCTCCATCCATGCGTGCTATCGGGGCATCTGCGTCGCGTTCGGCCATGGTAGTGGCCACATCCGCCTGTGCGGTCACAATTTGACTTTCGGAGGTCATTAGTTGTTTGGAGAGCAGCGGAGGTGGGCGAGAAGGAGGATTTGGAGGCAGCAAGGAAGGAGAAAGGAGGCATGTGATTGCAGCGGAGGTAGGTGTGAGGGAATTAACTTGTCGCAACGCACATGGATTGTGTGTTGAGAAATGTGTGCTCTACTTTGAAGTTCGGCACACTGTTTGTTATGACAAACTGTGTGTGCTATGCAAAGTGTCGCGCACGAGTGGATAAGCATAACTGTGTGCACACGCTTGCCACGCCGTTGTTGCTTGTACGTCGCCAGAGTCTTGCCTACACGACGAACACATGTTGTGTCTACCCGGGGCAGATGCCCCGTCGATGCCCCACACTTGCTTTGCGTCAATTCCCAGTGCATCATATTCCCATGGAACACCATATATGTAACAATCGAGTGCCAGTATAGTTTTGTCATGATCAAGCCTACGGTCCTCCATATCTTGTGTCGATAAACTACACTGGCGGCATATATAGGAACATGACTCAACCACTTATGCTCTTAGACTTGACTGTATTACATACCGACCATCTGCCACTTTTTTTATCTTGTGCAAATCATATCTCCTAGCTGTAAATACCAAAGAATTTAATTCCATTTATTGGGCTTGGACTGTACTATGCCAGAGGTAGAGTATAAATACCACACTATTCTCAGTAGCCCAATGATCCAACCAACAGACGACCATTAGTCCATCTCTACATTGTACTCTACCAGCAGGTCACATACCATGCCACTGCCGTCTCCTTAATTTTGTTGTAGCTCACGGAGTAGATCAGTACCTCCCCTTAATTTTGCTGTACCTGACTAGTTCCATACATCAAGATCACAAAATCGCTCTAACAGTGAAAATTAATCTACTGACTGTATAGAAACTAAAAATTTGTTACTGCTCTTGCTATCTTATCCGACAGATGCAAGAGCATTGTCAGATCAAGCCACACCAGATAAAGCTCCATGTCAATGCCAGATGACCATATAACAGACAAACACAGCCACAAGTTAGAACTTAGAACTACCCTATTGTTGATAAACCTGTGGCCAACTTTCCACTGGGAGCACAACATCAGCAGCAAATCCAGTCCTCGCTACACTGGCCCGATCTCCAACATCTGCATCATTGTCAGTTGATCTCTATTATGGAGGTCATCTTCGCGTCTTGTTCAATGTTGTCGGTTGCGGTGGGAATCGTCGTCAGTAGCTGGACGGCGTCGTTGCACCGTCCATTCAATGTTGGTCATTGGAAACCCACACATACGTAGATGACACGTGAATGTGTCTCAGTGTCACATTGTCATTGACTGGCCACTAAATACGAGGGTCAGTGATGAATAATTATCAAAGACTAGCCAAGTATGATAGATCGTCTGTGATAACATTTCATCCGATCGAGATGGAAAGCACATCCTCGCTGACCGACCAATTTTAGACCGGTTAGTGTTAAGGACCTATCTTGGTCGTGAGAGACACATCACTGACGCCTCCGCACTTACCGGGCATTGTTAACCCACATCATTAACACGTGGTCAGTGGCCGGTCAGTGAGGAGGGGTCAGTAGTATGTCGATCTGTAGTAGTGACAGCCTCTTGCATTCGTGTCCCCTTTGTCGCTGGGCATATTTTGGGATCGATGTGCACCCTGGCTTTGAGCGCTGCCGTATGACTGGGCTGTTAGCGTTTGAAGAGTCCCAGAGATATGCGTCAGATGAGGATATTGAAAGTTAGCTTCAGCAGCAAGATAGATAGGAGTTGTTAGCATATTCTGTATTTATCTTGATTTCCTTTCTTTGCTTGTAAGCCACGATTGTAACAAACTCCTGTATGCATATCCGGGATAGGCCCCGCTCTATTAATAAAAGACCACGCGGCCTCCTACGGGAGGTAAGACGCTTCTACAAAATTTACATGGTAATCAAAGCATCCTCTTCCATCTAGTCTAGATCGACCTCCCCCTTCGTCCCCATGGCATCATCCACCTCCACCACCGCACCCAACGGCCTAGCCTCAACACCCAAGTCACGGAGAAATTAACTCGGGACAATTTCATCCTCTGGCGTGCACAGGTCTTGCCACAAATTAGAGGCGCTGGGTACTTTGGCTACCTGGATGGATCCATCGCCAAGCCAGATGAGAAGCTCATCTCCACCGACAAAGAAGGAAAGGAGGTGGCCGTCCCCAACCCTGCATACGCGACCTGGCTGTCCCAGGACCAGGTCGTGCTGGGCTATCTCGTGAACTCGCTAAGCAAGGAGGCGCTGATCCCTGTTGCGCATCTCATTCAAATATTACCTAAACTAGGGACCTTAAACCGTGGATACTGAGCTACTACTCATCCTCGTAGTCGAGGGAGCACTTGTTGAAATCCTCGTAGTTGGAGATCTCCATTCTTGATGCTTCCTCAAGCTCGATGACTTTGTGTTAAAATAATTTCTAGCCCGATGCAAGATCCTTTCTTGAAAGGAAGGATCAACGTCCTTTTTGGGATAGACCATGTCCTTGACATTTTTCATAAGCCCTTTGATGGATCTCCTCCTGCCGTGCAGTGGTGGCGGGCACGACGAGGTGGTGTTCGTGGCATATCGGCGTGTGCAGCAGTGGTTGCGGTCTCTTCCACACGTGAGTGCGAGAAATGACCTCATCCGTGCATGTGGCCGCGGCGGCCGCAACCTCTTCTGCATGCGCTGCCACAACCACGGCCTCATCCGCGCGTGGTGTTGGGGCATTTGCGTCACGTCCGGCCATGGTAGTGTCCACATTCGCGCGTGCGATCATGAATGGCCGAGCAGGCGAGCATACACTCGCTTTGCGTCAATTCCTAGTGCATCATATTCCTGTAACCATATATGTAACCTCTAAATGTTTGTCACGGTCAACCTCCCGACGAAGCCAAGGGTCCTCCATATCTTCAGTCACATTCAATTTTGTTGACTCTAGGAAGGCTACTAGTCTTAGGCGAACCGTGGGCCGATAAGCTACTGGCATATATAGGAACATGGCTCAACCACTCGACGCTCTTAGACTTGAATGTATTACAGACCATCTGACGCTTTATTGGGCTGTAAATGTCAAAGAATAATAGTAATTCCATTTATTGGGCTTGGACTGTACTCTGCCAGAGGTAGAGTATAAATACCACACTATTTCATCCACAGTAGCCCAATGATCCATCCAATAGGTAGGACTGGACGTACGAGCGAGCTTTCCGGCTCGGCCCGAAACTCGCTACAGCTCGGCTCGACAGGTTAAATGAGCGGGCCCAGTTCTGAAAACAGGCCCGATTCGCGAGCGAGCCGAGCCGAGTTTCGGCCGGTCCAGCTCGGTGACTCGCTTGCAGCCCAGCCCAATCCATCCTCAATCTCCATGGCTCGCAGCCTCGCACGCATTAGGGCACGAGAGACGCAGAGACAGCGCCACCTCGCCGCTTTCTCTGCTCTGCCTCCCCCTCGCCCCTTTCTCTCCCCTGCGCCGCAAAGCTGGATCGGCAGTGATGAGGGACGCCCTGTTTCCTCACCACTCCGACAGCGACGGGCTCGACGGCAACGGGCGGCGCCACCTCTCCTCACCACAGCAGACGCAGACGGACGCGCCTCCCCTGGTTTCTCGCCGAACATGATGAGCACGAGCAGGTACCTCCTTCCTTTCCTATCTCTAGCCGCAGCTCTCTGAACTAGTACGTGTGTGATGGATCAATGGATGGATGGATCGATGGATGTGCTCATGTGGTTGTTCCTTCCCAAACCCTAGCCATAGGTGTCTAAACTAGCATGCATGACGCATCTGATTTATTGATGGATGCATGGATGGATCGATGGATGTAGTCATGTAGATGTAGGGCTAGATGGATGGATCATGGATGGATGTATTATAGCCTGTAGAGCTAGATGTAGCAGATCCGGATGGATGGATCATGGATGGATGGAGTTGTAGGGTAGAATGGATGGATAGATCAAAATTTTCATTGATTCCATGTGTAATTAGTTTTCTGTTGTTGATGATCTACTTGATGTAGCATAGCAGCTTGAAAAAAAATCTACTTGCTTGGAAAATTACATTGACTCCATATATAATTAGTTTACTGTTGTTGATGATTGACTGTTTGTTGTTTGCTCATGTGTGCAGGCACCTATCGTCGCAACAATGGACAAGGAAAAGGGAAAGGCGAATGGGAAAGAGAAGGAGAAAGAGAGGACCTTGGACTCCATTATGAAGAGCAAGGTGCCGGTCTCGGGGATGCAGAAGGGGAATGGGAAGGGCAATGCAACAGCTACTACGCAGCTGCCGAGGAAGCTCGCAAATGATTGCAGCAATACCCCAATCGCTGAGTTGTTGTATAGGGTAAAAAAGAAACCTCCGCCTCGACGTCTCCCTGACCCCACCGGCGCTGGTGTGCGTGCCGCAATCACCGCTGCCTCCGGCTCCGCAAACTACTATGAGAGGGAGGCTACATCTTCCTAGGTATGTATATGCCAAATATATATTTGTGCAAGCTCATGTATGTGCTGTTTTTGCTTTTTGAAAGTCAAATTTATGTGTGCCCATGCTCATATGTGCTGTTTTTGGTACCCAAATGTCAAATATATGTTTGTGCTCTTTTTGGTATCCAAATGTCAAATATATGTTTGTGCAAGCTCATGTGTGTGCTGTTTTTGCTATCCAAAAGTCAAATATATGTTTGTGCAAGCTCATGGGTGTGCTGTTTTTGCTATACAAAAGTCAAATATATGTGTGTCCAAGCTCATGTGTGTGTTGTTTTTATGTGCTAGGCAATGGAGCATGATAAGCAAGCGGAGGAGGATCATGAAGAGGTGGAAGAGGATGAGGAGGAGTACAAGGAAGAGCAAGATACTTTGTTTGAGGTGCCGCCCGGGGCTGGTGACAAATCAGATTCGGATGGGTTTGTGGATAGTGAAGAAGAAGCCTTCGAAGGTGATGACATGTCCGAGGATGGTCTAGGCCTTGGTCCTACGCCTCAAGAGCAAGAAACCGTACTTCTTAGTTCGAGTGAGGATGAAGTAAGAAAAGTGCAATGAAAGAGTGCCAAGAAGCGAAAAGGTCAAGCTCCTTCGAGGTTGTGGTCGGCGGTTTGGACCTTCTTTCATAAGGTAGAGGTGCCATCGAAAGAAGGTTTGATGGAGTTGAAGGCACAATGTAATTATTGTGACAATCAATATGCATATGTCCAAGGTGGAAGCACCTCATCCATGGGAAGACATATGGACACATGTAAGAATTACAAGGACAAGGTTAATAGGGATCTCATCCAAGCTACTCTATTTTTTAGAAAAACCAATGCAACAACAAGTGGTCCAGCTGTCCAATTCATTGAGTATGATAAGGACCTCATAAAGGAGGTCATGGCAAAGATGATTTGCATCCATGAGTACTCATTTAGAATGGTTGAACATAAATGGTTCAACATTCTCATGAAGTGCTTGAATCCAAACTATCAACCCATTGGAAGGAAGGCAATAAGAGCTGAATGCATGAGGGTTTTCAAGAAAGAAAGGGATTTGCTTCAAGTTTCACTAAAGGATGTGGACTTCATTAGTCTGACAACCGACTTGTGGACTAGCAACCAGACCATATCATATATGTGTGTGGTTGCACACTTTATAGATAAGGATTGGAAGATGCAAACACGTGTTCTTTCTTTCATAGATTTGGATCCTCCTCACTCCGGGCATGTTATTTCAGATGCTATCTATGAGTGTGTGACTGAATGGAAGATAGAATTATATCCATCACACTAGACAATGCTTCAAACAATGATGTTGCGGTCAGAGGTTTGAAGGCAAAGTTTGCTGTTCGGAGAGGTATATACTTGCTGTTTTTGTTGTACATATGTTCATATACTTGCTGTTTTGGTTGAATATATGGTCATATTCTTGCTGTTTTTGTAGTACATATGCTTTGTTTGTCCATCACACTAGACAATGCTTCAAATATATGGTTATATGCTTGCTGTTTTTGTTGTACATATGTTCATATACTTGCTGTTTTGGTTGAATATATGGTCATATTCTTGTTGTTTTTGTAGTACATATGCTTTGTTTGTCCAAATAATGATATTTTGGTTTAACACATGCTCATATGTGTGCTGTTTTGGTTGAATATATTGTCATATGGTTGCTGTTTTTTTGTAGGTACGGACTTTGAAGCCAAATATTTCCATGTCCGTTGTTGTGCACACATTATCAACTTGGTGGTGCAAGATGGGACAACCATCATGGCCCCTTTGATAGAGAATTTGAGAGAGACGGTTAAGTATTTCAAGAAGTCACCGAGTCGCCTCCACAAGTTTGTTGAGACTTGCAAAATATTGGGTGTTGAGGTTGGCAACCATTTGCATCTTGATTGTGTCACGCGGTGGAGTTCAACGTACCAGATGCTTGATACAGCCTACCCGTATAGGGAAGCCATGTCCTCTTATGCAGCTTCAAATGCCAACTATCAATGGGAGCCGGAAAAGGAAGAATGGGACAAGTTTGAAGTTATTAAGCCATTGCTCCTCTCTTTATCTCGTGTGACAACTGCGTTTTCAGGGCAATTATATCCCACCTCCAACATATTCTACCCTCACATTGTCAGCATCAAGATTGCTTGAGAAAAGCCATGGCTCATGATGATGAATGCTACAAGAAAATGGGCGATGCAATGATGGATAAATTTGACAAGTATTGGGATGAGCCAAACAATGTCATTGTGCTTGCTACCATCTTGGACCCAAGGTACAAGATGAGGTATGTTGAGTGGTGCTAGCACCAAATGTATGATGTGGGGAAAGCAAATACTGAGAAGAATATTGTGCGCGGAGAGTTGGACACATTGTATGAGAAGTTTGTTGTGAAAAATAAGAAAGCTGAAGAAAGAGCTAGTGGATCATCAGCCAAGAACAATTGCAACACAAGTACCTCGATGCCACTTATGGATTGTGAGTTTCAGTCCTTCTTATCAGCAACTTCATCAACACCATCAAAAAGTGAGCTTAGAAACTATCTAGATGACTTGAATGAGGCAATGGATCCTATGTTCAATCTTCTTGATTGGTGGAGGGTGAATGCACCTAGATACCCCGTATTGGCAATGATGGCAAAGAGGTTCTTGACTGTCCCGGCTACCTCCGTGTCTTCGGAATCAACTTTTAGCACGGGTGGAAGAGTTTTAGGTATGTCTACTTGTTACATTGGATGTTAACTTGTCATCCTATCCTTGAACTTAGATATGTCTACTTGTGTGGTTTTAGATGACTACAGGGGTTCTCTGAAACCAGAAATGGTGGAAGCCTTGGTGTGCGGTGCTAGTTATATCAAAGGTTCTCACAAGGACTTCAATGTGGTGGTATGACTCCTATCTTTTCTTTTATGGTTTCTGTCTATTTCTTGTATGTGGCTAACTTCCAAATAATTAGGAGAGAGATGAAGATGAGGAGGACGATGTTGAGAATATCAAGTTGCCCAAGATTGTTGATGTGGGGGATAACAACTATTGGTAACCACTACAGGAATCAGCTACTTTGCCGTCTGCCACGGCGGACGACAAAGGCATGAACGGCGGACGGCAAAGGCCTTTGCCGTCAGCCGCGGACGGCAAAAGGCTCCAGCAAAGTAGGCTACGGTAAACAGCTACTTTGCCTTCTGCTTCCTGGCGGCGGACGGCAAAGGCCCTGTGCCGTCCGCGGCGGACGGCAAAGAGAGCGGACGGCAATAATTGCGCTGTCAGTCCATTAAGTGGCTAACGGCAGGCCTTTGCCGTCCGCCGCTGACGGCAAAATTGCTAGGGTCTTTGTCGTCCGCCGTATGATGTCATCTACACGTCACTACATGGCAGGTTCTTTGCCGTCTGCCACTGATGGCAAAGTGCAGGTTCTTTGCCGTCTGCCACTGATGGCAAAGTCTTTGCCGTCTGCCACTGTAGGCAAACTGACCAAATGGGTCAGCTCCCAGGAAGTACAGCTGGATGCCACGTGTCTTCTTTGCCGTCCGTGGCAGACGGCAAAGAGCCCGTTGCCGTCGGTGGCAGACGGCAAAGAGCCTGCATATTGGCTCTTTTATCTGTTTTTTATTAAATCCAACAATTTTCATCACAAATATATATGACATATATAGATATATTTCAAAAGGCCATTACAGAGCAAACATATAAGATATCCAACACATAACTTCATCATCCAACCATATATATTACATGCATAGTTCCATCATACATAACAAGTTCAACATAGAGGCATCCAACCATATATATTACAATAGTTTCATCCAACGATGCATGCATAGTTCAACGATACAAAAGAAACAGAGAAAGGGATAAGGAGCACTCCATCTATGCAAGCTTTCGTCATGTGAATGAAATCTGCAAAATGAAAAATAAGAAAGTTAGAACAAGAAGAGTAGAACAAGAAGAAGAGTAGAACAAGAAGAAGACTAGAACAAGAAGAGTAGAACAAGAAGAGTAGAATAAGAAGAGTATGTCATTTATGAGCTAACTTCCGTGAAATGGATCATATATGAGCTAACTAAGTTGAAATGGGTCGTTTAGGAGCTAGCTAAGGTGAAATGAATCATTTATGAGCTAACTTAGTTGAAATGGGCCGTTTATGAGCTAACTAAGGTCAAATGGATCGTTTTTGAGGTAACTAAGGTGAAATGGATCGTTTTTTAGCTAACTTAGGTGAAATGGATCATTTATGAGCTAACTTAGTTGAAATGGATCGTTTTTGAGCTAACTTAGGTGAAATGGATCATTCATGAGCTAATTTAGTTGAAATGGATCTTTTTGAGCTAACTTAGGTGAAATGGATCATTTAAGAGCTAATTTAGGTGAAATGGATCGTTTTTAGCTAACTTAGGTGAAATGGATCATTTATGAGCTAACTTAGTTGAAATGGATCGTTTATGAGCTAACTAAGGTCAAATGGATCGTTTTTGAGGTAACTAAGGTGAAATGGATCGTTTTTTAGCTAACTTAGGTGAAATGGATCATTTATGAGCTAACTTAGTTGAAATGGATCGTTTTTGAGCTAACTTAGGTGAAATGGATCATTTATGAGCTAATTTAGTTGAAATGGATCTTTTTGAGCTAACTTAGGTGAAATGGCTCATTTAAGAGCTAATTTAGGTGAAATGGATCGTTTTTTAGCTAACTTGGTGAAATGGATCGTTTATGAGCTAAATTAGTTGAAATGGATCGTTTATGAGATAACCTAGGTAAGATTGGTCATTTTGGAGTTAACCTAGGTGAAATGGGTCATTTTAAAGCTAAAGTAGGTAAAATGGATCATTTAGGAGCTAATCTAGGTAAAATGGGTCATTTTTGAGCCACCTCCTTGCTTTGCGAGAAGCTCATACTCTTCGACAGAATCCTTTTGGATCTTCGCTCCATACGAGAATATGGTGACGTATCGACTGTATGACATATCCAGGAATAAGAGTAGTTCAAAGGAAATAGAAGTTGCGAAACAATGTACCGAGAACTTACTCGATGTACGGCCGCACTTCTATCAGGTTGTTGAAGATATACAACGAAATGGTCCGCCATTCTTCGTTATCCAAAGATACTGGATGTGAAACACTAGCTGGTGCGAGATTCCCTTTGAATAGGCTGAGGTTGGATGCACCCTTTTTAGGCTCGTCAGCATTGTACCGAGGCTTCGGATTATGCAAATGACGATTTTTGGCTTCGTAGTGCGCTGTTACGAAGTTTGCCGCCTCCTCTGTGATGAATGCCTCAGCCATCGATGCTTCAATTCTACGTTTATTTTTACATTTTTCTCGAAGCGTCTTCTGCATCCTCTCAGTTGGGTAGCACCAACGATTTTGCACGGGCCCCCCCAATCTTGCCTCGGTCGGGAGATGCAAAATCAAATGCTGCATTGGATTAAAGAAGCCCGGTGGAAAGATCTTCTCTAACTTGCAGATCAACTCCGGCGCCAACTCTTCCATTTCTTCTAGCACGCCAGGCGATAGTTCTTTCGCACAAAGAACACGGAAGAAATAGCTGAGTTCTGCCAGTACTAGCCATTCATCCTCAGGGATGAAGCCACGCAACATCACCGGCATTACCCGCTCAATCCATATGTGCCAATCATGACTCTTGAGACCAAATATCTTCAGTTTATCAAGATTCGCTCCCCTCTTTAGATTCGCTGCATACCCATCGGGGAACATCAACTGCTGTTGCACCCACAAGAGAATTTCCCTCATAGCTGGCCTTCCAAGATTGAACCATGCCTTTGGCTTCGTCCAGTTCTGCTTTCCTTTCGGTTCTTTCATGTTTTGTAACGGCCTATCACATAGCGCCTCCAGATCGACTCTAGCCTTAGTATTATCCTTTGACTTCCCATCTATGCCAAACAATGTACCAAAAAGTGCCTCGGCGATATTCTTCTCAGTGTGCATCACGTCGATGTTGTGTGGGCAAAGGAGGTCTTTGAAGTAAGGCAGATCCCATAAGCATGTTTTGTGAGTCCACGCGTGCTTAGTATTATACCCCTTGAAGTACCCTGGACGTTGTGGATCTGGCTCGAGAGCGTTTAACTGATCCAGGGTCTGTTGGCCTGTCAATGCAGGTGGTGCAGAGTTTTTGACAACTCTACCCCTGATGAAGTTCTTCTTGTCTTTCCTGAACTTATGGCGAGGATCCAGGAACTGTCTATGCATGTCGAAGCAAGAAAACTTGCGACCGGCCTGAAGCTAACGAAACTCAAGAGCTCCCTTGCATGTGGGGCACGGGAACCTTCCATGCACACACCAGCCAACGAATAGCGCATACGCCGGCAAGTCATGCGTCGAGTACATGTACCAGACACGCATTATGAAGTTCCGTTTGCTAAAGGCGTCGTATGTCTTGAACCCATTATCCCAGGCTTCTTGCAATTCGTCCTTAAGCGGCTGCATGTACACATTCATATTTTTGCCCGGATAGTTGGGTCCTGGAATTATCAACGTCAGGAAAATGTTCTTTCTTTGCATAATCTGTCGGGGGGGGGAGATTGAGTGGAAAGACAAATACGTGCCAACAACTGTATTGGGCTGCCGTCATACCAAACACACTGAACCCATCCGTGCTGATGCCGACTCGAGGATGCCTCGGATCTGCCGCTTTGTCAGCATGTAATTCATCAAACTTTTTCCACGCAACACCATCCGATGTGTGTACCATCATCAGATTCCCATCTGCATCTAGTTCGGTTCTTTTGCCTGTTTTGTGCCATGTCATCTGTCTGGCCGTCTCTTCGACCATGAAAAGACGTTGAAGTCTTGGTACGATTGGCATATACCGAAGAACACTAACGGGGATTTTGGTCTGTGTCTTCTCACCCATACCGTTGTCTACCACAATATACCTGGAAAACTTGCAAATGGGACAATAGTTCAAGTCCGCATAGTCAAGCCTAAATAAGGCACATCCTTTCTCACAGGCATGTATCTTCTCATAGGGCATCTTCAGTGCACGGAGGATTTTGTCCGACTGGTACAGGTTTGCAGGCATTACATGGTCTTTGGGTAGAAAGCGTCCAAATACTGTCATAATTGCGTCATAGCATTCTCTGCCCAAGTTGAACTGAGCCTTCAGAGCCATTACTTGTGAGATGGCATCCAACTGACAAAGCTCAGTGTGCTCGTGGAGCGGACGTTTCGAAGACTCCAACATTTCATTGAAGGTCTTTGCAGATTCCTCCATCTCCTCGTCCGAATCCCGAGCATCATCATAGCCTTGCACCATGTTTTCCATCCTGGTACCATGCTCGTCGGTGCGACGACGATCCACCTCAGCTCGGTCACGTTGGGCAGACTCACCATGAAATGTCCACACCGTATAATCGGGCGTAAAACCACTCTTCTGCAGGTGTTTGCCCATTTCAGCCTCTGTCTTCTTTTCCCAATTGCCGCACCGGAAACAGGGGCACCAGGTTTTCTTTTGGCCATTTGCAAATGCGGCTTGCACAAACCCCTTAGTTTTTGTGAACCATTCAGCGCTCCATTTGTTCTGACCAGTGTGACCGGTATACATCCAAGCACGGTCACTCATCTTGACTTTCAGAGCTACTGGACACACAACAATTATATATGTAATTCACCATGTATATGTTCATCAGTTGATCTACTTTGTCAATTTTATTACGTCCATGCAACCTACACTCTAATAGGTAATGATAGGTCCTAATCCCACCCGTGTATGTGTAGATTGGGTTTATTTTCCCATGCTATGCTCCGGATCCGACGCAAAATTTCGGCAGCACCTCCCCGCTGTTCTCCTGATACACGTCTCTGCAATAAACAGAGAGGATGTGTACCCGGAGAACAACAGGGGAGGCACTGACGAAATATATGCGTCGGATCCAGAGCAAAGCATATGGGAAAACGAACCCAATCTACACATACTCGGGCTGTCCATGGATAGCGTTGGACAATTCGAAAGAATTAAGGTTATAAATATGCAAATGCATGCATATTTATAACTATGACGCTTTCGAACGGGAGACACATATTGGTTACGCATACTGATGATTCAAGACACATATATAGCTAGCTATCAAGTTTCATCGGAATAGATCAAATAATTAATGGGGGAGGAGGACTTGTCATTTGTGCTCACCCACGAACGAAGGGGCAGAGCTCGTCAAATGCACGGCGAGGTCGTCGAACACCAAACCTCGCAGTGATGAAACAACTGCACATTTAAAACTACACGATCAACACAATTATATATGATGTTTTTCATAACAAAATCGAAAAATATATGACCTAACTAATAATTCACAAATATATGACCCTGTCGGCCTCTGGAAGGCCAAAGAACACCTTTTCGGAGGTGTCGTGGTCGACGTGACATATATAGCTAGCTAAATACTTATCATTCGGAATAGATCATAACTGCTAATGGTGTCCGGGAGGAAGCGACATTATTTGATGGAGTCCACGGTCCAGACAACGCCGATGAGAGCTCGCTGCCACCGGCGAGCTGGCTCGACTTCACTCAATAAGGACCTCGCGGTCGCGAACTGCGCCACATTTCGTGACTCCAGCATTACGTGATGACCCCGTACCCGCCACGCCGAATCCCGGCCAGCCTGAACCGACACCCCGTCGGCCTCGAACCGACCGACACCTCGAGCGAGTGTAGTGCCGGTCGTGTCCGGGGTTGTTCTCTGCGGTGTCGGGTTGTGGAAGCCCGTGTCGCCGCACGACACGTCGGCGGTAGCTGTTTCGACCCGACCCCGACCCCGACACGCCCGACCCCGATCGACCCGCGCGATGTCGCTGACGATCACCGATGTCGGGGTAAGTGACCCGACATGTCGTGTGCGGGCGGTGTCAGTAAGTTTCCGAGGGTCGGGGCGCCCCCTGTGTGTCGGGGTCGCCCGACCAGGTGTCGGGTCACCGGACGCGTGACGGCCCGAGTCGACGGACGGTGTGCGGATCAAGGCACCTCGGGGTCGGGGTCGGGGTCGGGGTGTCGGGTCAGGCTCGGGGGGTCGGGGTGTCGGGTCAGGCTCGGGGTCGGGGTGTCGGGGTCGGGGTCTCGGGGTCGGGGTGTCGGTCGGGGTGCGGGTCGGGGTCGGGTACCGTGTCGGGTCGGGGTCGGGGGTCGGGGTCGGGGTCGGGGTGTTGGGTCAGGCTTGGGGGGTCGGGGTGTCGTGGTCGGGGAGTCGGGGTCGGGGTCGGGGTCGGAGTCGGGGGTGTCGGGGTCGGGGTCTCGGGGTCGGGGTCGGGTCGGGGTCTGGTCGGTGTCGTGTCGGGGTGCCGGGTCGGGTGGGTCAGGGGTACCGTGTCGGGTCGGGTTTTTTTCCTTTTCTTCTTCTTCCTCTTTTTCCTTTTCTTCCTTTTTTTCCTTCTTCTTCTTCTTCTTCTTCTTCCTCCTCCTTTCCCTTTTCCTCTTCTTCTTCTTCTCCTCCTCTCCTCTTTTTTCTTCTTCTTCTTCCTCCTTTCATTTTTCCTCTTCTTCTTCTCCTCCTCTCCTCTTTTTTCTTCTTCTTCTTCCTCTTCTTCTTTTTTCTTCTCCTCCTCCTCTTCTTCTTCTTCTCCATCTCCTCTTTTTCTCTTTTTCTTCTTTCCTAAAACTAAACTAAACCTAAAACTAAAACTAAAAAAACAGAAAAAGAAAAAAACTAAATCTAAACCTAAAACTAAACTAAAACTAAACCTATAAACCTAAAACTAATCCTAAAACTAAAACTAAATCTAAACTAAACATAAACCTAAAACTAAAAAAACAGAAAAAAGAAAAAAAGGAAGAAGATCACCTGCAGGGTGGAGGAGGGGGCGGTGCGGCCTGGGGCGGCGGAGGAGCGGGGCGGGGCGGCCTGGGGCGGCGGAGGAGGGGGGCGGGGCGGCCTGGGGCGGCGGCGCCGGGCCCGGCTGGGGCGGCGGGGCGCGGAGGTGCCGGGCGCCGGGGCGTGGCGGCGCCCAGACGGCAGGGCGGTGGGGGCGGCGGGGGCGGGGGTCGGGGGGGCGCCGGGGGGCACTGGGGCGGCGGCGGGGCGTGGTGCGATGGGGCGGTGGAGGTGGGAGAGAAAGAGAGAGAGGGGGGGTGTGGGGCGCGGCCCCGTTAACGTTACGTGGGGCCTCCCTCTTTGCCGTCCGCCACCCTTTGCCGTCCGCCTTCTTGCTCTTTGCCGTCCGCTAGCGGACGGCAAAGAGGGGGCCCGTTAGGTTTTTTTTTTGCAGCTCGTCAGTGCGGCCCCTCCCTCTTTGCCGTCCGCTAGCCGACGACAAAGAATCTTTGCCGTCCGCTAGCAGACGGCAAAGAACTGGCTGATGGCAAACTTGGTCTTTGCCATCAGCCAGTTCTTTGCCGTCTGCTTTTTGGAAGCTGATGGCAAAGAGCTTCTTTGCCGTCCGCTAGCGGACGGCAAAGAACTGGCAGATGGCAAACTAGCTGATTCCAGTAGTGAACTATTCTTTTGACATGTTTCAGTTTTCATATCTTTACATGATCCCAATATGTTTCCAAATCTGTGTTACATGTAGATAATCGTCATGTTGGTGTTGCTCTTGCTACTTTGAAGATGGATGTCTACATGATCTTGTCATGTGGATTGTTGAGGGCAACGTGATCGTCTCGAGCCATTTCTTTTGTTGTCATGAACTTCGAATTATGTGTTTGTTGTGATGAAGTTTGGATTATGTGTTTGTTGTGATGAACTACGGTCCTTGAATGATGTTGCGTTGAACCATGCACTTTTAACGATGTTGTTGTGAACTAGTGATGAACTATGAACTTAGTATTATGTAGTTTTCGCTAGTCATTGTTTCGCTGTCAACATTTTCTCAGTTTTTATGTCAAAGTGATAAGTTTTGTGCTATGCAAAATTTCTTCGTGTGGCTGTCAATATTTGATGCTTTGTTGTGTAAAGTTCAAAGCAAGTGTTGTCCAAAAATAGAAATGCTGGTGAATTCTTTCTCTCATATCTATTCCATTATTACAATTTTGGTAGAAGAATTCATAGACGAAAGCTTATTTTTCATTACTATGACCTTTTGTTAAAATAATAGACTGCTGAATGTTCCACTTTTAATATAAACTGTTTGTTTTTCAAAATATGGGTTTAATTGCTGCAAAAAAAATCAAGACTGGACTATATACAGAGGTTCTGTACTTCTGGGGGCAAATGGCTTTCGAGCCGGCTCGGTCTGAGCCAAGCCATAGCTGAAGCGAGCCGAGCCGCCTGAAGTCGGCTCGTTGGCTGAGCGAGCCGAGCCGCTCCACAGCGAGCCAAAGCCAGGCTCGGATCAAGCTCGGCTCGGCTCAGCTCGTGTCCAGTCCTACCAATAGGCAACCATTAGTCCATACAGCATTCTACATCATACTCTACCAGCAGATCCCATACCTTGCCACTGCCGTCTCCTTAATTTTGTTGTACCTGACTAGTTCCATACAGCAAGATCGCAAAACCACACTGGAAGTAAAAATTAATCTACTGACTGTACAGAAACTAAAATGATTGTGTGGCTCTTGCTACCTTATCTGACAAAAGCACTAATCATTGTCAGATCAACGCACACCAGATAAGCTCCCTGTCAATGCCAGATGACGATACAACCAACATGATCGCAATTGCATTGGCCGGTTACGTATACTCTTATTAGTTAACTTATAATTATTTTTCAGAAGCTAAACGCCATTAATGCTCTCACTGCATAATCCGACAACCAAACAAACGCAACAATCATTGTCAGATCAAGGCATAGAAGATAAATTCCAGATTGATTCTAGATGACCATACTACAGCTAAGCAGAGCCAAAAGCACGCTACCAGGGGCCAACTTAGTGGTTTATTGTCTGAGTTGTGTCACAACATCACCAGCATCTCTAATCCTCGACACCACCTGACCTCCAGAATCCGCATCAGCATTACTCTGACCGTGCTGACTGTGCGCTTGATCTTGCAGCAAAGCCTTGTTCCAGCGTCTCGTTCTCAGCCCTGTTTCCAAAACCTGTCCAATATGCCCAAATTAAGTGTATTCAAATGGTAGATATTCAACAACTTGTGAATAAAGAAGAACAGAAGGTTGTTCTTGGCATCAGCAATAACCGGTCCACTGCTTACAGGAAAAACAAAGTATGAAAAGCTGAGACGAAATATCACGGCCTAGTAAAACAGGCCACATGGGCACTGCACATGGACGAAGACATGTAAAATAGAAAATGAATCCTTAAAAAGAACTTAAAGCTGTACAACAACTGGAAAGCTTCATGTTCCAGGACTTTACAGAGTACCTAGTATAGTACAACAAATTTCTACACTGAGCGAGAAACAAAAATCAGGGGTCACAATAGAAACTATGAACAAACTATTTATATATCTTTTGTCATTTAAACCATAAGTAGTCCTAAAAAGAGCTTTAATTATTCCAGACAAGACAGCTTGAATTTTTTTTGTTTAGCATAGGATCAGCATTGGTTGGTTCCATTTATTCTTTTTGCAGGTTGGCTGGGAGGAAGCTTCATGCGTTTGCTCAGAATAAGTCCGTTGACTCCCCTCAGAAAGCAAGGTCCATTTCCAAACACTAATGAAAAGTTGATAAATGTCATCTTAACTGTTTCTTGCTGAATCTTTGCTCTTATATACAGAACAACTTCGCCATTAGGCACATTGAATAGAGAGTTTAGCTTAGAGAGATTGAGCTGACAGCAGAAATGTGAGAAGTTTTGTAAGAAAAATGGAGACGCCAGAACAGAAGCGCAACCAAAGGAAGGCCTTTCTGAAATGAATGCACCGAAGTAATGGTGATCACCAACATGCTGCTAGAGAGAACAGGTGGGAAGATTTTATGTTTTACCGAGTATACTAGGTACTCATACGATCATATTGAAGTGCCGCTTCATAATTTTTGTGTGATCGTGTGATCAGTAAGCGGTCATATGAAACAGTTTACAAGGCTAAGTTCCAGCACAATGCAACAATGGAAGTTGGCTGTGGAACTCAGCAGTTGCAGCAGGAGGTACTATAGTTTACTTCTTTTTTATGAAATGGATAATATTTTTTTCTCAACAAACAAATGTTCTTTTCTAATTGTTCATTACACAAAGGTTTTTTTAACCAAAAAAATTGAGAAATTTGAATATCCTCCCAAGTTAATATGAGTGACTAATATTGCATGATACAATGAATCATATGTCATATCTACTATTGCCCTTCCACTGGTAAGGGGCTCAAGGTCCATAAATTACTACTACCTCCATCCCAAAATAAGTCTCAACTTTGTATTAAAGTTGAGACACTAATTTTGGGACGGAGGGAGTATATCACTATCCAAATAAGAAAGTAAATAGTAGTAGCAGTAAAGCACAGTGGTACATAAGAAAACGTATACTGACAGTAACTCGCAAAATTTTCGTTGTTATGCTAGCTGAGAACAGTGGAATTCCTGTATATGTGATTGCTCTTTTTCTACTTTTTATCGTATTAGGTTTACATATGGTATCGTTTTAAACAGCTTCTAGGAGGAAGTACCTGGATGGGGTGATTATCCTGATTATATGTATACCAAGTTAGCAAACTACCGTAGCAAACTAATTATGACTGTGCTGGTCACATAAAAGGAACAGGCGGATCAACTGCATCAACACTACTTTGAAAACTTGATTTATAAATAATTAAAGAGATGGTGATTTGGATAGATTTATTTTTTGTGGATTTGCGTAGAATGTTGCATTAAATAATCATGTAAACTAAAAATTGTTTGAGGGGGATAAGTTTGATTTTTAGCTCTGTAAACTTGGGATCCTTGTTACACTATTAAACTAACAAATAGCTAAACTCGACCAGGCCTCCCTATTTTGTGAAAAATTACCTGATAATACCATTAGTTACCGTGTTCACATGCGGCATGACAGGGTGAAAAAGAATAAACGTCAGAAGTCCTTGAAAGACTGAGAATCTGAGATAAAGGCAAGTGGAAAGTTCAAACTGTCTAGAAACAGTAAAAAAATAAATGGGTTCACTGACTTTAATTTATCTCCAGTTGCTGTTTTCAACAAAAACAGTTGAGCACAAACTATTTTGATATTTAAGTCCATTGAACATTATATATATTTTTGGTTTAGGGGTGGGGTGGGGTGGGGGGGACTATCCCTTGTGAAAATTAATAAACTTCGTCACTGTAATTTTTCTCATATCAGTATGCACTATATGCAGGAGATGCATTTTTGATACCAACGGTTTTAGATCTGAGGATGACCAAATACACTTTTCCTGCTTCCTTGTATCTATTAAAAGAAATTGGGATAAGATGTGTGCTGCTTGACTGGAATCAATGTTTCTAAGGTAAAACAATCTAAAGATGAACTGGTAACAATGTCCTGAGTCCTGAGCTTGGCCATAAAAAACAAAATATCTGATGCAATCTAGTTGTTTTACAATTCCATTCCGTGATGCCTCTAACGGTGAACTAGTCATTTTCATGTGTCACACCGTGTAAGATCTTTTCTTCTATTAATGTAACTACCATGAAAGTTGAAAAGGCAACTAGAACATACAAATAAATAAATCACTAAAATGTTGCTAAGCTGAAAGGTAACAACTACAAAACTGTGTAAAGCAAGAATAAGATCAAAATAATGAAGTATCAAGCATCAGACTAGCCATGTGGTAAGTACGAACGGAAGGGAAAAACTAGGATGCAGCATAAAATTTACCACTTGATACTGTCGGTGTCGACAACAGTGATGGTGGGAAGTTACTATATGCATGCACACTGGTGATGCAGAAACTCGAAAGAAACACCCTCTCAAGCTTCAATGTCTTGACGTCAAGCGAGAAACAGCGGGCATCAACCGGTGGGTTTCGGCAGTGATATAGGAACAAGTGCCTCCCCATTGAGCCCAAGAAGAAGTACCCGGAATCCAGCGGGATTTTCTTGTCCAACTGCCACTTGCTGGAACTCCCAAAGTCGTTTCGCCTAATGGCATAGTTGAGGTAATTTGTTTCTTCTGCACGCACAAACATCCCAGGCCTGCCATCCCCTGCCTCCACAATGGCTATATCCCCACCAGGAATACCTCTGGCTTCAGGTGGGTGTTCAACAATGGAGAACTCCATACTCTGGGAGTCAAGCACCAGCAACTTTTCCCTCGAACTAGCCACCCAATAGAACAACCCATACGCGTATTCGCGTCTGGAGAAGAAAGTCATCCCTGCTAATGATGGCAAGCCAGCAAACAAATTGCTCCAGCTCTGGGATGAAATGGTTCGCCATTGTCCGGTGTTGGAAAAGAAGGCAAAGGCGAACAGCTTAGTTAGGCACTGCACCATCGAGATCACGCTGAATGACGCCTCTTCTTCATCTTCAGAGGGAGCGAGGAAGGTCTGCGGTTTTGTCCAGAGTGCGCTGTCCACGGACTCGGCTAGGTCACCAGGGATTGGGGGGAGCAGGAGGTACCGTCGATGTAAGGGGTCGCACACTATCACCTCCCTGAAGATGACTTCGAACTTGGGGTGTCTTTCGAGGAGGACCCGGCCGTCGCGGACGTCCTGGACCGCCCAGTCGGAGGCGGGGCCGGGTAGGAAGGAGAAGGAGAAGTCGGCGGCAAGGGCGACGGCGCCGGCTGCCGACGCGGAGGGGTGTGGCGTGACGACGGCGTGGAAAACTCGATTGTAGTCGAGGAAGCCGAGGAAGGGCGGAGCGTGGAGCCTGCGGTAGCGCCGGAGGAAGGAGCGGTCGGCGATCAGGTGGCGAAAGGAGGTGCAGCCGGCGGAGACGCGCACGAGATCGGCAGGGTCGGGGAGGCGGAGGAATATGTCCGCCAGCAGCTCGCCTGGGATCGGCGGCGAGTCCATCTCGTGGCCGTACTAACCTCTCCGGCTGGTTGCTCTTGTTGTTGTTGGCGGCGGCGGCGGCGGCGACGTGAGGGGCAGAGACGCTGCAGTGTAGTGTGTACCAATGCCTAGAAGGGCCATCGCTATGAACGGGCCTGCTCATACACGGTTGGCCCATTAAGAAAAGATAAAACATTTGGGCGTTTTCTTTTCCATTCTTTGCCTTATTTTTGGGAGGAGAAATATTATGTACATTTTTTAGGGTAAATAATTTTTTATTTAAAAAATGCTTGAAATATCTTCCAAGATCATTTGCAGGGTAAAATCAGCAGGGTCAGACGGCCACACCTCACAGCGTCCATCACTAACACCTAAGATCAAAGCTTATGTTTCTATGATATTGCAGCATTTATATAGTCCTACTGTAACCACATGCAGGCCCGGTCCTGATGGGGGGTAGGGGGGGCGGCCGCCCCGGGCCCCCGGAGCACAGGGGCCCCCACCCAGGACGTATGTATGTAGGCCGGCTGCTGGGTTTCAATCGACTGAAAAAACGTGCTAAGTTGGCCCAAGTTATTACGTGGCTGGCTGGCTACTAATTACTACTCGGATCTTGGATCGAGTCAGCCATCTCGGAGAGGCGCACCAGTTACGTCTTCACGCACGCACGGTGTTGGCGGCTGCCGCCGCATGGATTTTTGCCTCTTCGCCCCGCGACCGTCGGAACCAATTGAACAACGGCAGACAAGCGATGGCGACCGAGCATGCGCCATGCTGCCACTACTACTTAAGCCGGTGACTCCCCATCAACGAGACGAGAAGCTGATTCTAGACAAGGTATTGTGCCCTAACAATTTTGATTTTTCCCATAGTAATTAATAAAAAGTTTATAATTGATAATCAATATTAGATCTTCGTTATTGTCATGGGGCATTGTTAATTGATTGATTGGCCATGGTTGATGTAGGTATTATTGAGTTAATAAAAAGCATTGCGCTAAATTTCAAATACTAAGGGCATGTCCGATATAGAGACCTTGATGTGATGTTTAGGGAAAACATATATAGGAATAATAATAATTACATGGCATCTGTCTAGGAGTCACTATGTCCGGTGCTAATTGCAATGTATATATATATGCTTTCCCATTAAATTGATTGGATTGTGTATGTTCTTTGCAATAATCTATGGAACACACAGATGCAAAGCCGTAATCCAGGAAAAGAAACTACTCCATGATTATGGTTAATCTATTTTTCTATAAATGCACTGGATTTGATAGTACTTTCAATTTTGCCTCCTAGTGAGTAAAACAATTCCATCGGGTGTTGGGTGCACGATTGAATTCTGGGGTCGAACAAGAAGCAGGAAAGACAACTAGAAAATCGGTCTGAAGGCAATCCTATAAGGGGCCCCGAGCTCTAATCTCGCCCCGGGCAGGGGCGGAGCCAGGATTAAAATTGAGAGGGGGCAAAGATGTATAGAAGCTTATAGCCAGAACATTTACAAAGATTGACCACACACAACCATATTCTATATAGTGAATAAGAAGCAACACCGAAAAATAATATGTTTTATTAAGATAATTCCATCACAAAAAACAAAGTCTATTTCATAGCAAAAGTCAAGGTAAACTAATCACTTTAGACAAAATGACCTGAGATATATTGATATTTGTGTTCCTAAATTACAAAAGAAATCACCTATCTTCCAGGATAATTTTTCTAGCCCAAAAGTTATACAAAAACGAAGCTAAAATTAAGACAGAATGCAACATAAAAAACATTGACAAATAAGAAAATGTTTTACCACGTTACCTTTTTCTTTCCTCCGACAACGATCTTTCATGTTTTAACTATCACATCATTATCCCTGAAAGAACTATCACTCATTAAGATTTCTTGTCTATCAAGCAAATAAGGCTATGGCTCACAAAATGTTCGCCCACTTTGTTCTTAACAAAGAAATAGGAAAGGAACAAGAATTTATAAATTATAACAGAAAATAAGAAAGAGGAACTGATGAAGAACCCTAATACTTACCTCATTGGTGTTGCATCAATAGCACGGAGATCCCCGCAGAGGCAGCGATCTTTAAAGTTGAAAGGACTAAAAGAATTAGTCGCAAGCCGGCCGGCTGGCCGGCGTGCATGGCGGGCGACCAGGCCGGTCGCCGGAGGTGATCTGGCGAGGGCATGGCTAGGCAGGGCTGCAGGCAGCATGGCGGCTGGGTCGCATCTCCGTCTAAACATTTCCTAATTTTGTTTTCCAAAAGATCTCACATTTCCTCTCTTTTTTAGGAACAGATCTCACGTTTCCTAGTTACGTAAGTTCTGCTAGGCTGCTTAGCAGGCTTGATGGGCTGAGTCCTTGTTTCTCATACATGGGCTAAAGGAGAATAAGCAGAAAAAAGTAAGCTGAACGGGGGCAAACTCTGCGGGCTGAGTGGGGGGCTGGGGGCAACTCTGTATGATATGGGCCTAGTACAAATGGGCAAAAAATATCGAGTGGGGGCATTCGCCCCCACTGTGCTGTAGACCGGCCTTGACCACATGGTACATGTGGTTAGCAAACTCAAAATTCACATATAGTCCTACTGTAGTGCACAGGCGTGAGACCAATTCCTCCAATTCGGAGTGGTCACCGCCGCCGCCAGGTACAATTTTCATCAACTCAGATGCTGCAGTTTTTTCGGATTTAAATAGATCAGGTGTCGGAGTCATTGCCACGGACCATGAGGGGCATTGTGTGGCTGCATGCAGTGAACCATTTTTTGGTACTTTTGAGCCTGAGATGGTAGAAGCTCTTGCTGTCAGAAGAGCAGTTTTAATTGGCGCGTGATGAACATTTTTCTGATGTTATTTTCGCCTCTGACTGCTTGCCACAGGTGCAACGGCTGAATTCTTCTGTCTATGATCAATCTTCTGTTGGTTCAGTTGTGGCTGATATCAAGTATGCGACAAGCGTCTTCGATTCGGTGATATTCAAACATGTTCATCGGCGTTTGAATGTAGCTACTCATTTGTTAGCTAAGTCATGTATAAACTCTATTGGTCTTAGTGTTTTTCATTCTGCTCCGGATTGTATCCGGGAGACTCTTTATAATATTGTCTAAGTATTTAATAAAGTGCCGACATTCTCTCAAAAAAACATCCAAACAATTTTTTTAAAGAAACACGTAACCTGGGAAATCTGCTAGACTTCAGGTTAACCACGGGTGGATAACTACTTGACATATATAGAAACACCGGTTCAACCACTCGATGGTCTTAGAGCATCTCCAGCCGTTGGCCTCTCAGGAGGCATAAAAATCACCGTCTGGGGGCGAGCCGGCGGTAGAATCGGCATTGGGGTGGTTGGGCATCCAGCCGTCGCCCCAGGTCGCCCCCAGTCGTCGATATCGGTCTATTCGCGGCCGCTTTTCGGCCCAGATAAATAGAAAAATGGTCCGATATCGGTGAGAAACGGCCCATATTTGGCGTGGTTCGGCGTTGAATTCTCAACATAAATAAATTTTTTATCACATACTTCATCACGAAAAATAAAATAATTCAATAAAATAGTGCAACAACAAATAGTTCAATACAAATTATATAGTTCAACAAATAAAAACTCATCACACGTCGAGTTAGGCGTCGCCCTTGATCCTCCATAGGTGCTGCACCAGCTCCTGCTATAGTTGATGATGCACTTGTGGGTCTCGGATCTCCTGACGCATACTGAGGTAGGCAGTCCAGGTTGCCGGTAGCTGGTGATCAACTTCGGCTAGAGGGACCCTGCCTGTAGTATGGTTCAGTGTCAAACACTGGCTCTTCCTGCTCGCTCTCGATGATCACGTTGTGCAAGATGGCACAGCAAGTCATGATCTTCCACATTTGATCTTTCGACCAGGTCTGAGTAGGGTACCGGACAACAGCAAATCGAGATTGGAGCACACCAAATGCCCGCTCGACATTCTTCCTGCAAGCCTCCTGCACCTTGGTAAAGTGGGACTTCTTGCCTCCTGGCACAACGTTTGAGATAGTCTTCACAAATGTAGACCATCTCGGATAGATGCCATCAGCTAGGTAGTACCCTTTGTTGTAGTGCCGCCCATTGACCTCGAAGTTTACCGGAGGAGAATGACCTTCAACAAGCTTGGCACAGACAGGGGAGCACTGCAACACGTTGATGTCATTATGAGTTCCTGGCATACCAAAGAAGGAGTGCCAAATCCAGAGGTCCTGTGTGGCCACCACCTCATGTACCACACTACAACCGCCTTTGGCGCCTTTGTACATCCCCTGCCAAGCAAATGGGCAGTTTTTCCATTTCCAATGCATGCAGTCGATGCTTCCAAGCATCCCAGAAAATCCTCTTGCTACATTCTGTGCTAGGATCCGAGCAGTGTCTTCCGCATTGGGTGTTCGCAAGTATTGCGGTCCAAACACTGGCACGACTGCCCGACAAAACTTGTAGAAACACTCAATGGTGGTGGACTCGGCCATGCGCCCATAGTCGTCGAGTGAATCACCGGGAGCTCCGTATGCAAGCATCCTCATCGCTGCCGTGCACTTCTGGATTGAGGTGAATCCAAATTTGCCGGTGCAATCCTTCTTGCACTTGAAGTAGCTATCGAACTCCCGGATGGAATTCACAATCCTGAGGAAAAACTTTCGGCTCATCCGATTACGGCGCCGAAATGTTTTGTCGCTGTGTAGTGGAGCGTCGGCGAAGTAGTGAGAGTAGAGCATGCAGTAGCCCTCGAGACGATGCCGGTTCTTTGCTTTCATCCGCCCCAGCGCCGAGCCACCTCGTCGCGGCTTTTCATTACTCGCCAGTAGGGCGGCGACGACCATGAGATGTTCCTCTTCCTGGACGCCGGCCTCGGCTTCCTCCTCCATCAATGTGGCGAGCGCTTCCTCATCTTCCGAGTCCATTGCCGAGGCAGGAAAATCGCCAAACATCTTGCGGGCGCGGTGGGTGCGTACCCGCCGCTACACCGCCCTGCGCGGCTGGCTCGCCGGAAAAAATCGCTCGGACGGTGGTGGAGAGGCAGCGTCGGCGAAACCTTGCTCTTTTTTCGGCGGGGAATGGCCTATCTAGCGGTGGCAAGCGGTGGACGACGCAGGGATCAGCCGGTTGGCATCCGCATGAAATGGTTCGCCATTGTCTGGTGTTGGAAGAGAAGGCAAAGGCGAACAGCTTAGTTAGGCGCTGCACCATCGAGATCACGCTGAATAGCGTCTCTTCCTCATCCGCAGAGGGAGCGACGAAGGTCCACGGTTTTGTCCAGGGTGCGCTGTCCACGGACTTGGCTAGGTCACCAGGGATTGGGGGGAGCAGGAGGTACCGTCGGTGCAAGGGGTCGCACACCATCACCTCCCTGAAGATGACTTCAAACTTGGGGTGTCTTTCGAGGAGGACCCAGCCGTCGCGGACGTCCTGGACCGCCCAGTCGGAGGGCAGGCCCGGTAGGAAGGAGAAGGAGAAGTCGGCGGAGAGGGCGACCGTGTTGGCTGCAGGCACAGGGGGTGAGACGCGGCGACGGGGTGGAAAACTCGATTGTAATCGAGGAAGCCGAGGAAGGGCGGGGCGTGGAGCCAGCGGTAGCGCCGGAGAAGGAGCGGTCGGCGATCATGTGGCGGAAGGAGGTGCAGGTGGCGGAGGCGCGCACGAGATCAGCAGGGTTGGGAAGGCGGAGGAATATATCCGCCAGCAGCTCGCCTGGGATCGGCGGCGAGTCCATCTCGTTGCCGCACTCGGCTCTCCGGCTGGCTGCTCTTGTTGTTGGCGGCGGCGGCGATGTAGTGTGTACCGATGCCTAGAGGGGCCATCCCTATGAACGGGCCTGCACATACGCGCTTGGTCCATTAAGAAAAGAAGAAACATTTGGGCGTTTTTTCCAATCTTTGCCTTATTTGGGGGGGAGGGGGGGTGGGAGCAATATTATGTACATTTTTTAGGGTAAATAACTATATTATTATTTAGAAAATGTTTCAAATCTCTTTCGAGATAATTTGCAGGATACAATCAGGTGGGTCAGACGACCATCACTAACACCTAACTTGGGAAATCTACCAGACTTTAGCTTAACCATGGGCCGATAACTACTGACATATATAGGAACACCAGTTCAACCACTCGATGGTCTTAGACATGAATGCATTATCAATCATCTAGTGTTGCAGTTATCTTGTCGAAACCATATCTCCTAACTGTAAATATTGAAAGAAGAAAGGGTTTAAGCGGATGCACCTTTGACAGGGGCACGTGCGTGTTAATATAGAGAAGGATTACAAGATCGGCAGGTTGTTTCTAGTCATGACCTCTACTCCAAGCTATACAAGAGATAAGATCATATCTAGCCTAAAAACCTGCCTAGTATACACAACATATACGCGCACACACAACCTATCGTGACAAGTGTCACGTTACATAGAACACAAGCATATTCTTTAACATCTTCCCTCAATCTCAACATATCAAGGTTTAGATTGTTCTTGAAGGCTTGTAGTTGTCGAACTTGAAGTGGCTTAGTGAAACCATCAGCAACTTGATCTCCGGTTGGAATAAACTTTATCTCTGACAATTTTTGTGCAACTCCTTCGTGAACAAAATGAAAATCAATCTCTATGCGTTTTGTCCTTGCATGAAACACAGGGTTCGCAGACAGATATGTTGCACCAAGGTTATCACACCACAAACATGACACATGTGATCTATGAATACCCAACTCATCAAGTAATGTTTCAATCCACATTACCTCAGCCGTTGCATTTGCCAAAGACTTGTATTTTGCTTCGGTACTAAAGCGTGAGACAGTATTGCCTGTTTCTTTGCATTACATGATATGAGATTAGAGCCAAAAAGAACAGCAAAACCTCCTGTGGATTTTCTGTCATCTGGACATCCAGCCCAGTCTGCATCAGAGAAAGCACTTATTGCAGTTGATGAAGACTTACACAAATTTAGGCCGGTTCCAGTGCTTCCTTGTATGTATCTCAAAATCCTTTTTATAGCTATCTGGTGCAAAGAAGTGGGTGCATGCAAAAACCAGTGTTTTAAATAGCGGGCTATGGAAAAATAGCGGCGGGCCTCCAAATCAGCTATAGCGGGCTATAGCAGGCTATAGCGGGCTATTTGTGAAGGCGACCATTTAGTGGCACCTTGCTGAAAAGGCTATAGCAGAGCTATAGCCGGCTATTTAAAACTATGGCAAAAACTAGCAAACCTTATTTACAGAGAATAAAATATCAGGTCTTGTCAGTGTTAGATACTGAAGTGCTCCAACTATGCTTCGGTACCTAGTTCCCTCTTCTGTACTTAATAATTTCCCTTCATGCAAACACAACTTTTCAGTAGTGGACATAGGTGTACTGAAAGGTTTACAATCCTTCATTCCAACACTCCTTAATATATCTGAAGCATATTTTTCTTGAGTGAGTAAAATACCATCTTGCACCTCTTTTACCTCCATGCCTAGGAAGTAGTGTAACTCTCCCAAGTCCTTAAGTGCAAATTCACTTTTTAAGTTTCTTAACAAGGCTGAGGTGGCTTCTTGTTAGGAGCTAGCAACAATTATGTCATCAACATAAATTAACATAAACATTGTCACCTTTTCTCTTCTGAAGAAAAACAAAGACGTGTCTCCCTTTGATAGCCTAAAGCCAAGTTGTTGTAGTTTTGAGCTCAGTTTAGAGTAGCACGCTCTTGGTGCCTGTTTTAGACCATACAAAGCCTTGTCCGGCCTGCAAACATGATGTGGCTTAGAACTGTGCTCAAAACTTGGTGGTTGTCGCATGTAGACCTCTTCCTCGAGAACGCCATGCAAAAATGCATTCTATACATCCAGTTGGCGAAGACTCCATCCACTTGAAACAACAACTGACATAACAAGCCTAATAGTAGCAGCCTTCACTACTGGACTAAAGGTGTCCTCGTAGTCAATATCGTAACGTTGTTTAAAACCTTTAGCTACTAACCTATCTTTGTATCTATATATTGTACCATCAGCTTTCTTCTTGATTTTATACACCCACTTATAATCAATAATGTTCCTCCCGTGCTTAGGTGGAACTAGATGCCACGTTTGATTTTTCACTAGTGCATCATACTCAATATTCATAGCATTTTTCCAATTCTTATCACTCAAGGCTTCTATCACATTTTCTGGTTCACCAGTGGCAGCAAAATTTGCAAACTTAAAAGTTCTTATTGTACCTGGTCGTGCCATCCTTGGGTACCAATGGTTTGCAATACCTCGTTTCGATCGCGTCACACATGTAGTCGTACCTATGCTGTGCGCATCAACGGCCATGGAGGATCCGATTCCAGTTGGCACAGGAGATCCAGTAGCCACACAAGATATGGAGAAAGAGTGTGACGCCCCGAGACCGATGCGCCAGGTGTCTCCTAGTTATTCGCCGTCGTTGCCATGTCATTCTCTTGCGTGTTGCATCTTGTCATGTCATCATGTGTATTGCATCATCATGTTTTCAAAACTTGCATCCGTCCGGTTTCCCCCAATTCTCTCTGTTGTCCGTTCTGAGCCCAGACATACTTGCACGCGCCCGCGGCACCTCCGAAATATTATTTTATAAGTGGCCGGAAAATGTTCTCGGAATGGGTTGAAAATTGGCATGCGGTGTTGTTATAGTGTAGGTAGGCCGCCTGCCAAGTTTCATCGCATTCGGAGTCCGTTTGACGCCCCAACGGATAACTATAGCGACAATATAGTCGGTCATATCATCGGACGTTTTCGGTCTCCGAAAACTGTTGCCGAGATTTCCCTCTCTTTCCTCCCTAGACCGTCTATACAGTCCACTATCTTCCTCCAGGCCCAACCTAACCTCTCTCGTCAGCCCGCGGCCCTTCTCGAGCGCACGTCCGAAAGCTGTCCCGGACCCGACCCGGGCAGTCGCTACCGTTGGGTTCGGATCATCCCCAAACATCTATAAAACATCACCATTTTCTTATTTGGACTTCCCAACCTAGTTATCTTGGACTTCCCGATTTCGATCGGAGGGTCTGAATTTACCCTAAACTCTCCCTCTTTCCTTATATAAGTAACTCCTAGTCTATATCTGGACAAAACCCTAAAATCTAGGGACTTGTCCCTACCGCCACCGCCGCACTCATCTCCCACATCCCCATCGCCAAACCAAATCCTCATTGGGATCCAGCCCGATCCACCAGCCAACCAACGCCCGAACCTCCCATCGATCCATCCCATAGCCACCTGGGGTCCCTAGATTTCAATGCCAGCCAAGCCCAACCGAATTCCATCGATCCATCAATCTGACCGCCTCCGCCCGAGAGCCTCGCTCGACCCCGCGCGCTACCACCGGACGGCGACCTCGCAGGAGCTCTACCGGAACCACCAGGCCAGCTCCTCGCGACCCTCTCCTTCCGTTCCCTCGTCCCTGCAACTCTCTCTCCCTAATCCCTCATCTCTCTGTACCTCAAAAGGAGCTCCAGCGCCATGGCCTGAGTTCGGCCTCGAGTCCCCGTCGCCGTCTTGTACAGCTGTTGCTCTGCCGCCTTGCCCGCTGGTAGCCGGCACCCGTCGCCGGATGAGGCCATGCCGCCGCACACCCCCATTAGTGGTCTCCCTTTCGGCCGCTCTAACCTCCCCTGCTCTTCCTCCTTTCTCTTTGAACCACAGAAGCAGGTGCAGCCCCGCCGCGCCATGAAACTCGATGCCCGCCGCCGGTCTTGTTTCTCGCTGGGAACCATGACCCCCGCCTCGGATCCACAACCGCCTGCTGTTCCCGCTCGTCCGCGGTGCCTTTGCCCGAGACCCCGAGCAGGAGCGCTCGGCCTGTCTCCTCACGCCTGCCAACGCCAAGTCCATCGCCGGATCGGCAAGCCCTGCCTCCGCCGCCTCGCAAGTTCCGCTGCCGGCGCCTCCTCTGCATCGCGACCTGCGCGCCTCCTGCCTCCTCTGCATCACGCCGGTGCGCCTGGCCCCTTCGTCGCACTGTTCCCCTGCTTCTGCATGCGAGGAAGACGACCAGCGCCAAGTCCCGCAGTGCCTGTTGACCGCGTCCTTGCCTCCAGATCCGGCCCAGCTTGCGTCGAGCCTCCCACCCAGCCGGCCCATGAGGCCTGGTGAGCAGCCTCCGCCCCTGTGCACTTTTGGGCCGGCCAAATTCAGCCCACGGACGTTTGTTTTTCGTTCTGCGAATTTATCTATTTTCCTGTGCATGCATAATTACAGAAAATGCCCTTGTTTCAAATTGTTAATAACTAAATAACCGTGCATCGGATTAAAGTGATCTATGTATGTAAAATGCTTAGAATTTTGTGTAGATTAATAATTTGCAACTTTCATCCATGTTAAAAATGATGTTTGCATATAATTTGCCTATTGCCATGTTAAAATGCTTTATTTCATAACTAAATAACCATAGCTCAATTTTAAATAATCTTTATATGCAAATGGGGTAGAAAAATGCCTAGTTTAACATGGTGGCAGTACTTTGCATGTTCAACAACTCTAAAATTGTGTTTAGGGCAGAACAGTACCAAACCTAAAATATGCATATGAGGATTTTTCCGGACTTGTTGCTTGTTGTTCCGGCCTCATCTAAACTTGCCTAGATAGGTAGTTTTCATATGCTTCACCTCTTGCCTTGTTTAACAACATTTAATATTGTTGGGTACCTAAACAGGAGAGAACTAAATAATTAAATGTGGTGTTTCTTCAATATGCAACTTGTTACATATTGAGCTCCACTTAACTTGTGGTTTTGTTTGTGCACTTTGCCATGCCATGCATATTTAAACCGGACATGCATCATACTTGGTTGTGCATCATGCCATGTTTATGTGGTGGTTGTTTACTATGTTGCTTGATTCTTTCCGGGTTGTTTCTCCTGTTAGCTTCGGTTCCGTACTAGAGTTGTGAGGATTCGTTCGACTACGTCCGTTTGTCTTCTTCATGGACCCGTTCTTCTTCCTTGCGGGATCTCAGGCAAGATGACCATACCCTCGAAATCACTTCTATCTTTGCTTGCTAGTTGTTCGCTCTATCGCGATGCCGCGCTACCTACCACTTGTGTATCAAGCCTCCCAAATTGCCATGATAGCCTCTAACCTTTTTCAATCATCCAAGCAAACTGTTGATTGGCTATGTTACCACTTTTGCTCAGCCCCTCTTATAGCGTTGCTAGTAGCAGGTGAAGATGAAGTTTGTTCCATGTTGGAACATGGATATGTTGGGATATTACAATATCTCTTATTTAATTTTAATGCATCTATATACTTGGTAAAGGGTGGAGGGCTCGGCCTTATGCCTGTTGTTTTGTTCCACTCTTGCCGCCCTAGTTTCCATCATACCGGTGTTATTTTCCTTGATTTTGCATTCCTAATGCGGTTGGGTGTTATGGGAACCCCTTGACAGTTCGCTTTGAATAAAACTCCTCCAGCAAGGCCCAACCTTGGTTTTACATTTGCCTAACAACCTATACCTTTCCCTTGGGAGTAATTAACCCGAGGGTCATCTTTATTTTAACCCCCCCGGGCCAGTGCTTCTCTAAGTGTTGGTCCGATCTGAGTAGACTGCGGGGCCACCTCGGGGAAACTTGAGGTTTGGTTTTACTCGTAGGATGTCTCATCCAGTGTTGCCCTGAGAACGAGATATGTGCAGCTCCTATCGGGATTGTCGGCACATCAGGCGGCTTTGCTGGTCTTGTTTTACCATTGTCGAAATGTCTTGTAACCGGGATTCCGAGACTGATCGGGTCTTTCCGGGAGAAGGAATATCTTTCGTTAACCGTGAGAGCTTGTGATGGGCTAAGTTGGGACACCTCTACAGGGTATAAACTTTCGAGAGCCGTGCCCACGGTTATGTGGCAGATGGGAATTTGTTAATATCCGGTTGTAGAGAACTTGACACTTAACTAAAATGCATCAACCGCGTGTGTAGCCGTGATGGTCTCTTTCCGGCGGAGTCCGGGAAGTGAACACGGTTTTGGAGTTATGTTTGTGCGTAAGTAGTTTCAGGATCACTTCTTGATCACTTCTAGCTTCTCGACCATTGCGTTGCTTCTCTTCTCGCTCTTTTTTGTGTATGTTAGCCACCATATATGCTTAGTGCTTTCTGCAGCTCCACCTCATTACCCTATCCTACCCATAAGCTTAAATAGTCTTGATCTCGCGGGTGTGAGATTGCTGAGTCCTCGTGACTCACAGTTACTTCCAAACAGTTGCAGGTGTCGTGATACCAGTGCAGGTGACGCAACCCAGCTCAAGTGGGAGCTCGATGAAGATTTTGGTCATTGTTTTGTGTATTTTCCGGTTGATCAGTAGTGGTGCCCAGTTGGGACGATAGGGGATCTAGCATTTGGGGTTGTCTTGTTTTATTTTGGTTCCGTAGTCGGAACTTGATTGTATTCTGGATGATGTATGTTTAACTTGTATTTGTGTGAAGTGGCGATTGTAAGCCAACTCTTTATCCCTTTCTTATTCAGTACATGGGATTGTGCGAAGATTACCCCTCTTGCGACAAACCTACCATGCGGCTATGCCTCTAAGTCGTGCCCTGATACGTCTCCGTCGTATCTATAATTTTTGATTGTTCCATGCCAATATTATTCAACTTTCATATACTTTTTGGCAACTTTTTATATTATTTTTGGGACTAACATATTGATCCAGTGCCCAGTGCCAGTTCCTGTCTGTTGCATGTTTTTGGTTTCGCAGAATATCCATGTCAAACGGAGTCCAAACGGGATAAAAACGGATGGAGCTTATTTTTGGAAAATATGGAAAATTCAGAAGGAAAATCACCGCGAACCAGTGCCCAAGGTGTTCACGAGACAGGGGGCGCCCCCCGACCCTCGTGAGCCCACCGTAAGGCGGTTGACGCTCTTCTTTTGCCGCAAGAAAGCTAATATTCGGAAAAAAATCACGGCGAAGGTTTCAGGCCAATCGGAGTTACGGATCTCGGAGGGGCTCTCGCCCCTCCCATGCCATGGAGGCCAAGGACCAGAGGGGAAACCCTTCTCCCATCTAGGGATGATGTCAAGGAAGAAGAGGAAGAAGGGGGCCCCTCTCCCCCTCTCCTTCGGTAGCGCCGGAACGCCGCCGTGACCATCATCATCATCACCGCGATCTTCACCAACACCTCCGCCATCTTCACCAACATCTCCATCACCTTCCCCCTCTATCTACAGCGGTCCACTCTCCCGCAACCCGCTGTACCCTCTACTTGAACATGGTGCTTTATGCTTCATATTATTATCCAATGATGTGTTGCCATCCTATGATGTCGGAGTAGATTTTTGTTGTCCTATCGGTGGTTGATGAATTGCTATGATTGATTTAATTTGCTTGTGGTTATGTTGCAATCCTTTGGTGCCCATCATATGATTGCGCGCATGGATCACACCCTAGGGTTAGTTTGTATGTTGATATGACTATGTATATATTGGAGTGCAAGAGTGACAGAAGCTTCAACCTAGCATAGAAATTGATGCATACGGGATTGAAGGGGGACCAATATATCTTAATGCTATGGTTGGGTTTTACCTTAATGAACATTAGTAGTTGCAGATGCTTGCTAATAGTTCCAATCATAAGTGCATAGAATTCCAAGTAAGGGATGACATGCTAGCAGTGGCTTCTCCCACCTAATACTTGCTATCGGTCTAGTAAAGTAGTCAATTGCTTAGGGGCAATTTCACAACTCCTACCACCACTTTTCCACACTCGCTATATTTACTTTATTGTTTCTTTATCTAAACAACCCCTACTTTTTATTTACGTACTCTTTATTATCTTGCAAACCTATCCAACAACACCTACAAAGTACTTCTAGTTTCATACTTGTTCTAGGTAAAGCGAACGTCAAGCGTGCGTAGAGTTGTATCGGTGGTCGATAGAACTTGAGGGAATATTTGTTCTACCTTTAGCTCCTCGTTGGGTTCGACACTCTTACTTATCGAAAACTGTTGCGATCCCCTATACTTGTGGGTTATCAAGACCTTTTCTGACGCCGTTGCCGGGGAGCAATAGCGTGGGGTGAATATTCTCGTGTGTGCTTGTTTGCTTTGTCACTAAGTAATTTTTATTTGCTGTTCTTAGTTGTTTTCTATCTTTAGTTATGGGTAGAAAACGCAAAATACCAAAAAAATTAGTTGTACCTACTGAACCAATGGTTGAAGAACCAATCAAAATCTATCACACTGCTGAAGCTTATTACTTGGATCATCTTCGATCCCTATGTTCTCGTGCTGAAACCCCAACTAGCTTAGTTGAGGGAAAATCCTTAGATGATCATGCTTGTTATGTGTGACACCGTATATCTGAAAAAGGGAAACTATTATGGAGTCAAATTCAATGTTTGCAATGCTATGCTTGGAATTTATGTGAATTATATGATTTTACTTGTTGTTCTGAAAACCCTAAGAAACACCTTCCCTACGAATGTGTGTTTATTGATAATGGAATCTTATCTTCTTATGCTAAAGGTGTTTATAGTTACTATGATGTTCAACAAATTGAAGAATTTGTTGCTTTTGAGGGTGCTTATGAAATTGCTTCTTTGATTGAAAAGTATGATGCTACTTTTCACAAATCTGAAAATTTTGCTATACTTAAATTTTGCTATGATAATTATGCTTCTAATACCTATGTTAAACAATATATTGAGGAATACTCCGCTGTCCAAGAAGAGACTAATATTTTGCAGGAGTCTATGGAAGAAGAAATTGATGAAACTGTGAGCTCATTGGATGAAAAAGATGAAGAGGCGAGCGAAGAACAAAAGGAGGAAGAGCGGATTGATCACCCGTGCCCCCACCTTCTAATGAGAGTAACTCTTGAACTCATACATTGTTTAATTCCCCTTCGTGTTTACCGAAGGATGAATGCTATGATGATTGTTATGATCCCATTGATTCTCTTGAAATATCCCTTTTTGATGATGCTTGCTATACTTGTGGCCAAGATGCCAATATGAATTATGCTTATGGATATGAACTTGCTATAGTTCCTTATGTTAAACATAAAATTGTTGCTATTGCACCCACACATGATAGTCCTATTATCTTTTTGAATTCTCCAAACTACACTATATCGGAGAAGTTTGCCCTTATTAAGGATTATATTGATGGGTTGCCTTTTACTGTTGCACATGATGATTTTGATAGATATAATATGCATGTTCTTGCTGCTCCTACTTGCAATTATTATGAGAGAGGAACTATATATCCACCTCTCTATGTTTCCAATATGATAGAATTGCAAGAAACTGTTTATACTATGCATTGGCCTTTACTATGTGTGCATTAATTGTTCTTTTATGACATGCCGATGCATAGGAAGAGAGTTAGACTTCGTCATTGCTTGATATATGTTTCTTTGTGCTCAATACTAAATTACAAATCATTGTTAATTAAAATTGGCTTTGATATACCTTGGGATCCGGGTGGATCCATTAATTGAGCACTATATGCCTAGCTTAATGGCTTCAAAGAAAACGCTGCCAGGGAGACAACCCGGAAGTTTTAGAGAGTCATTTATTTCTGTTGAGTGCTTTTATATAGTTTAAAAACAACAAAAATAAAGAGGGGAACGCAAAACTTTTTCAAAAAGGAAAGCGAAAGTGAGAAAGACAAGCATTGTTGAAGTGGGAGAGCTCCTTGAACTTTGTTCATGCTCACGGCAACTTTGTGAATCTTGATTACAGAAACTTTTCAACAAAAATAATTATCCCCTTGTACAATTCCATTGTATGATAAAAATAATGTGGCAAGGTTTGCCTTTAGGATGTTTACATTTGCTTGATGGTTTGTACGGTGCAGGACAGAAACTTTGGGTGTAGTGCGCGATTTTACATTTTTAGCTGGAACGTCAAATGGTTCTGATTCTTTTTGCACTGTATTCCTATACAAATTGTTTATTTTTCCTAATTTTGGTAGAATTTTTCAAGTATCATAAGTATGGTGAATGTTCAGATTATTGCAGAATGTTCTGTTTTGATGCATAGTTTGCTTGTTTTGATGAAACTATCAATTTATATTAGTGGATTAAGCCATGAAAAAGTTATACTACAGTAGACATAATGCAAAAAAATATATGAATTGGTTTTCAATAGTACTTATAGTAGTGATTTGCTTTATTATACTAACGGATCTTACCGAGTTTTCTGTTGAAGTTTTGTGTGGATGAAGTGTTCGATGATTGAGAAGGTCTCGATGTGAGAAGAAGGAAGAGAGGCAAGAGCTCAAGCTTGGGGATGCTCGAGGCACCCCAAGAAAATATTCAAGGAGACTCAAGCGTCTAAGCTTGGGGATGCTGGGGAGGCATCCCCTCTTTCTTCAACAAGTATCGGTATGTTTCCAGATTCGTTTCGTTCATTAGATATGTGCAATCTTGGAGCGTCTTTTGCATTTAGTTTTCATTTTTCTTTTATGAACCATGCTGGTATGAGATAGTCCTTGGCTGATTTATAGAATTCTCATTGCACTTCACTTATATCTTTTGAGTATGGCTTTATAGAATGCTTCATGTGCTTCGCTTATATCATTTGAAGTTTGGATTGCCTGTTTCTCTTTACTTAGAAAACCGCCATTTGTAGAATGCTCTTTTGCTTCACTTATATTTGTTAGAGCGTGGGCATATCTTTTGTAGAAAGAATTAAACTCTCTTGCTTCACTTATATCTATTTAGAGAGACGACAGAAACTGGTCATTCACATGGTTAGTCATAAAATCCTACATAAAACTTGTAGATCACTGAATATGATATGTTTGATTCCTTGCAATAGTTTTGCGATATAAAGATGGTGATATTAGAGTCATGCTAGTGGGTAGTTGTGGATTGTAGAAATACTTGTGTTGAGGTTTGTGATTCCCGTAGCATGCACGTATGGTGAACCGTTATGTAACGAAGTCGGAGCATGATTTATTTATTGATTGTCTTCCTTATGAGTGGCGGTCGGGGACGAGCGATGGTCTTTTCCTACCAATCTATCCCCCTAGGAGCATGCGCGTAGTACTTTGTTTCGATGACTAATAATTTTTTGCAATAAGTATGTGAGTTCTTTATGACTAATGTTGAGTCCATGGATTATACGCACTCTCACCCTTCCACCATTGCTAGCCTCTCTAGTACCGTGAAACTTTCGCCGGTACCTTAAACCCACCATATACCTTCCTCAAAACAGCCACCATACCTACCTATCATGGCATTTCCATAGCCATTCCGAGATATATTGCCATGCAACTTCCATCATCATCATATACATGACTTGAGCAATCATTGTCATATTGCTTTGCATGATCGTAAGATAGCTAGCATGATGTTTTCATGGCTTGCCCGTTTTTTGATGTCATTGCTACGCTAGATCATTGCACATCCCGGTACACCACCGGAGGCATTCATATAGAGTCATATCTTTGTTCTAGTATCGAGTTGTAAGTAAATAAAAGTGTGATGATCATCATTATTAGAGCATTGCCCCAGTGAGGAAAGGATGATGGAGACTATGATTCCCCCATAAGTCAGGATGAGACTCCGGACTTTACAAAAAAATAAAAGAGTCCAAAGAAGCCCTCCTTCTAGCGCCAAAAAAATAAAAATAAAAAAATAAAAAAATGAGAGAAAAAGAGAGAAGGGGCAGTGCTACTATCCTTTTTCCACACTTGTGCTTCAAAGTAGCACCATGTTCTTCATATAGAGAGTCTCTTGAATTATCACTTTCATATACTAGTGGGAATTTTCATTATAGAACTTGGCTTGTATATTCGAATGATGGACTTCCTCAAATGCCCGAGGTCTTCATGAGGAAGCAAGTTGGATGCACACCCACTTAGTTTCAGTTAGAGCTTTCATACACTTATAGCTCTAGTGCATCCATTGCATGGCAATCCCTACTCGCTCACATTGATATCTATTGATGGGCATCTCCATAGCCCGTTGATGTGAGACTATCTTCTCCTTTTTGTCTTCTCCACCATCATATTCTATTCCACCTATAGTGCTATGTCCATGGCTCACGCTCATGTATTGCGTGAAAGTTGAAAAGGTTTGAGAAATGTCAAAGTATGAAACAATTGTTCGGCTTGTCATCGGGGTTGTGCATGATGTGAATGCTTTGTGTGGTGAACATGGAGCATAGCCAGACTATATGATTTTGTAGGGATAACTTTCTTTGGCCTTGTTATTTTGAAAAGACATGATTGCTTTATTAGTAGGCTTGAAGTATTATTGTTTTGATGTCAAATGATAGACTATTGCTTTGAATCACTCGTATCTTAATATGCATGCCATCATTAGACATATGATCAAGATTATGCTAGGTAGCATTCCACATCAAAAATTATATTTTTTTATCATTTACCTACTCGAGGACGAGCAGGAATTAAGCTTGGGATGCTGATACGACTCCGTCGTATCTATAATTTTTGATTGTTCCATGCCAATATTATTCAACTTTCATATACTTTTTGGCAACTTTTTATATTATTTTTGGGACTAACATATTGATCCAGTGCCCAGTGCCAATTCCTATCTGTTGCATGTTTTTGGTTTCGCAGAATATCCATATTAAACGGAGTCCAAACGGGATAAAAACAGACAGAGCTTATTTTTGGAAAATATGGAAAAATCGGAAGGAAAATCAACGCGAACGAGTGCCCGAGGTGGTCATGAGACAGGGGGGCGCGCTCCCCCCTAGGGCGCGCCCCTACCCTCGCGAGCCCACCGTAAGGCGGTTGACGCTCTTCTTTTGCCACAAGAAAGCTAATATTCGGAAAAAAAAATCACGGCGAAGGTTTCAGGCCAATCGGAGTTACGGATCTCCATATATATACGAAACGGTGAAACAGAGCCAGAACAGAACGCAGAAACAGAGAGAGACAGAGAGACAGATCCAATATCGGAGGGGCCCTCGCCCCTCCCATGCCATGGAGGCCAAGGACCAGAGGGGAAACCCTTCTCCCATCCAGGGATGATGTCAAGGAAGAAGAGGAAGAAGGGGCCCCCTCTCCCCCTCTCCTCTGGTGGCGCCGGAACGCCGCCGTGACCATCATCATCATCACCGCGATCTTCACCAACACCTCTGCCATCTTCACCAACATCTCCATCACCTCCCCCCCTCTATCTACAGCAGTCCACTCTCCCGCAACCCGCTGTACCCTCTACTTGAACATGGTGCTTTATGCTTCATATTATTATCCAATGATGTGTTGCCATCCTATGATGTCTGAGTAGATTTTCATTGTCCTATCGGTGGTTGATGAATTGCTATGATTGATTTAATTTGCTTGTGGTTATGTTGCTGTCCTTTGGTGCCCATCATATCATTGCGCGCGTGGATCACACCCTAGGGTTAGTTTGTATGTTGATAGGACTATGTATATATTGGAGGGCAAGAGTGACAGAAGCTTCAACCTAGCATAGAAATTGATGCATACGGGATTGAAGGGGGACCAATATATCTTAATGCTATGGTTGGGTTTTACCTTAATGAACATTAGTAGTTGCGGATGCTTGCTAATAGTTCCAATCATAAGTGCATAGAATTCCAAGTAAGGGATGACATTCTAGAAGTGGCCTCTCCCACATAATACTTGCTATCGGTCTAGTAAAGTAGTCAATTGCTTAGGGGCAATTTCACAACTCCTACCACCACTTTTCCACACTCGCTATATTTACTTTATTGTTTCTTTATCTAAACAACCCCTACTTTTTATTTACGTACTCTTTATTATCTTTGCAAACCTATCCAACAACACCTACAAAGTACTTCTAGTTTCATACTTGTTCTAGGTAAAGCGAACGTCAAGCGTGCGTAGAGTTGTATCGGTGGTCGATAGAACTTGAGGGAATATTTGTTCTACCTTTAGCTCCTCGTTGGGTTCGACACTCTTACTTATCGAAAACTGTTGCGATCCCCTATACTTGTGGGTTATCAAGACCTTTTTCTGGCCGCGTGCCGGGGAGCAATAGCGTGGGGTGAATATTCTCGTGTGTGCTTGTTTGCTTTATCACTAAGTAATTTTTATTTGCTGTTCTTAGTTGTTTTCTATCTTTAGTTATGGGTAGGAAACGCAAAATACCAAAAAAATTAGTTGTACCTACTGAACCAATGGTTGAAGAACCAATCAAAATCTATCACACTGCTGAAGCTTATTACTTGGATCATCTTCGATCCCTATGTTCTCGTGCTGAAACCCCAACTAGCTTAGTTGAGGGAAAATCCTTAGATGATCATGCTTGTTATGTGCGACACCGTATATCTAAAAAAGGGAAACTATTATGGAGTCAAATTCAATGTTTGCAATGCTATGCTTGGAATTTATGTGAATTATATGATTTTACTTGTTGTTCTGAAAACCCTAAGAAACACCTTCCCTACGAATGTGTGTTTATTGATAATGGAATCTTATCTTCTTATGCTAAAGGTGTTTATAGTTACTATGATGGTCAACAAATTGAAGAATTTGTTGCTTTTGAGGGTGCTTATGAAATTGCTTCTTTGATTGAAAAGTATGATGCTACTTTTCACAAATCTGAAAATTTTGCTATACTTAAATATTGCTATGATAATTATGCTTCTAATACCTATGTTAAACAATACATTGAGGAATACTCCGCTGTCCAAGAAGACACTAATATTTTGCAGGAGTCTATGGAAGAAGAAATTGATGAAACTGTGAGCTCATTGGATGAAAAAGATGAAGAGGAGAGCGAAGAACAAAAGTAGGAAGAGCGGATTGATCACCCGTGCCCTCCTTCTAATGAGAGTAACTCTTCAACTCATACACTGTTTAATTCCCCTTCATGTTTACCGAAGGATGAATGCTATGATGATTGTTATGATCCCATTGATTCTCTTGAAATATCCCTTTTTGATGATGCTTGCTATACTTGTGGCCAAGATGCCAATATGAATTATGCTTATGGAGATGAACTTGCTATAGTTCCTTATGTTAAACATGAAATTGTTGCTATTGCACCCACACATGATAGTCCTATTATCCTTTTGAATTCTCCAAACTACACTATATCGGAGAAGTTTGCCCTTATTAAGGATCATATTGATGGGTTGCCTTTTACTGTTGCACATGATGATTTTGATAGATATAATATGCATGTGCTTGCTGCTCCTTCTTGCAATTATTATGAGAGAGGAACTATATCTCCACCTCTCTATGTTTCCAATATGATAGAATTGCAAGAAACTGTTTATACTATGCATTGGCCTTTACTATGTGTGCATGAATTGTTCTTTTATGACATGCCGATGCATAGGAAGAGAGTTAGACTTCGTCATTGCTTGATATATGTTGCTTTTTGCTCACTACTAAATTACAAATCATTGTTAATTAAAATTGGCTTTGATATACCTTGGGATCCGGGTGGATCCATTAATTTAGCACTATATGCCTAGCTTAATGGCTTCAAAGAAAACGCTGCCAGGGAGACAACCCGGAAGTTTTAGAGAGTCATTTATTTCTGTTGAGTGCTTTTATATAGTTTAAAAACAACAAAAATAAAGAGGGGAACCCAAAACTTTTCCAAAAAGGAAAGCGAAAGTGAGAAAGACAAGCATTGTTGAAGTGGGAGAGCTCCTTGAACTTTGTTCATGCTCACGACAACTTTGTGAATCTTGATTACAGAAACTTTTAAACAAACATAATTATCCCCTTGTACAATTCCATTGTATTATAAAAATAATGTGCCAAGGTTTGCCTTTAGGATGTTTACATTTGCTTGATGGTTTGTACGGTGCAGGCCAGAAACTTTGTCTGTAGCTTGCGATTTTACATTTTTAGCTGGAACGTCAAATGGTTCTGATTCTTTTTGCACTGTTTTGCTATACAAATTGTTTATTTGTCCTAATTTTGGTAGAATTTTTCAAGTATCATAAGTATGGTGAATGTTCAGATTATTGCATACTGTTCTGTTTTAGACAGATTCTGTTTTTGATGCATAGTTTGCTTGTTATGATGAAACTATCAATTTATATTAGTGGATTAAGCCATGAAAAAGTTATACTACAGTAGACATAATGCAAAAAAATATATGAATTGGTTTTCAATAGTACTTATAGTAGTGATTTGCTTTATTATACTAACGGATCTTACCGAGTTTTCTGTTGAAGTTTTGTGTGGATGAAGAGAAGAAGGAAGAGTGGCAAGAGCTCAAGCTTGGGGATGCCTGAGGCACCCCAAGTAAATATTAAAGGAGACTCAAGCATCTAAGCTTGGGGATGCTGGGGAGGCATCCCCTCTTTCTTCAACAAGTATCGGTATGTTTTCAGATTCGTTTCGTTCATGAGATATGTGCAATCTTGGAGCGTCTTTTGCATTTAGTTTTCATTTTTCTTTTATGCACCATGCTGGTATGAGATAGTCCTTGGTTGATTTATAGAATTCTCATTGCACTTCACTTATATCTTTTGAGTATGGCTTTATAGAATGCTTCATGTGCTTCGCTTATATCATTTGAAGTTTGGATTGCCTGTTTCTCTTTACTTAGAAAACCGCCGTTTGTAGAATGCTCTTTTGCTTCACTTATATTTGTTAGAGCGTGGGCTTATATTTTGTAGAAAGAATTAAACTCTCTTGCTTCACTTATATCTGTTTAGAGAGACGACAGAAACTGGTCATTCACATGGTTAGTCATAAAATCCTACATAAAACTTGTAGATCACTGAATATGATATGTTTGATTCCTTTCAATAGTTTTGCGATATAAAGATGGTGATATTAGAGTCATGCTAGTGGGTAGTTGTGGATTGTAGAAATACTTGTGTTGAGGTTTGTGATTCTTGAAGCATGCACGTATGGTGAACCGTTATGTAACGAAGTCGGAGCATGATTTATTTATTGATTGTCTTCCTTATGAGTGGTGGTCGGGGACGAGCGATGGTCTTTTCCTACCAATCTATCCCCCTAGGAGCATGCGCGTAGTTCTTTGTTTCGATGACTAATAAATTTTTGCAATAAGTATGTGAGTTCTTTATGACTAATGTTGAGTCCATGGATTATACGCACTCTCACCCTTCCACCATTGCTAGCCTCTCTAGTACCGTGCTACTTTCGCCGGTACCTTAAACCCACCATATACCTTCCTCAAAACAGCCACCATACCTACCTATCATGGCATTTCCATAGCCATTCCGAGATATATTGCCATGCAACTTCCATCATCATCATATACATGACTTGAGCATTCATTGTCATATTGCTTTGCATGATCGTAAGATAGCTAGCATGATGTTTTCATGGCTTGCCCGTTTTTTGATGTCATTGCTACGCTAGATCATTGCACATCCCGGTACACCGTCGGAGGCATTCATATAGAGTCATATCTTTGTTCTAGTATCGAGTTGTAATATCGAGTTGTATGTAAATAAAAGTGTGATGATTGTGGGAGTCTTGGATTAGGGGGTGTTCGGGTAGCCGGACTATACCTTCAGCCGGACTCCAGGAGTACGAAGATACAAGATTGAAGACTTTGTCCCGTGTCTGGATGGGACTTTCCTTGGCATGGAAGGCAAGCTTGGCGATGCGGATATTCAAGATCTCCTACCATTGTAAGCGACTTTGTGTAACCCTAACCCTCTCCGGTGTCTATATAAACCGGAGGGTTTTAGTCCGTAGGACAACTTCATCATACAACAATCATACCATAGGCTAGCTTCTAGGGTTTAGCCTCCTTGATCTCGTGGTAGATCTACTCTTATACTACCCATATCATCAATATTAATCAAGCAGGACGTAGGGTTTTACCTCCATCAAGAGGGCCCGAACCTGGGTAAAACATCGTGTTCCTTACCTCCTGTTACCATCCGGCCTAGACGCACAGTTTGGGACCCCTACCCGAGATCCGCCGGTTTTGACACCGACATTGGTGCTTTCATTGAGAGTTCCTCTGTGTCGTCGCTTTCAGGCCCGATGGCTCCTTCGATCATCAACAGCAATGCAGTCCAGGGTGAGACTTTTCTCCCCGGACAGATCTTCGTCTTCGGCGGCTTCGCACTGCGGGCCAATTCGCTTGGCCACCTTGAGCAGATCGAAAGCTACGCCCCTGGCCATCAGGTCAGGTTTGGAAGCCTAAACTACACGGCTGACATCCGCGGGGACTTGATCTTCGAAGGATTCGAGCCACAGCCAAGCGCGCTGCACTGTCTCGATGGGCATGATATAGCTCTGCCGCCGAACAGCGCCTTGGAGGCCGCACACGCATCGGTTCCGACCATTGATTCGGAGCCTACTGCACCGATTGAGGATCAGCGGTTGGACGCTGCCTCAGGGGCCACGATCTCAGAGGCGATCGAGCCGAACTCCAGCCCCGCACTCCGCATGGCCCGTGACTCCGAGGAGCCGGATTCCTTTCCGAACTCCGAGCCCCCCGCGCCCCTGCCGATCGAATCCGATTGGGCACAGATAATGGAGTTCACCGCCGCAGACATCTTTCAGCACTCGCCCTTCAGCGACATCCTGAATTCTCTAAAATCTCTCTCTTTATCAGGAGAGCCCTGGCCGGACTACGGTCAGCAAGGTTGGGATACGGACGATGAAGAAATTCAAAACCCGCCCACCACCCACTTCGTAGCCACTGTCGACGACTTAACCGACATGCTTGACTTCGACTCCAAAGACATCGACGACATGGACGATGATGCAGGAGATGAACAAGAACCAGCACCTGTAGGGCGCTGGAAGGCCACTTCGTCATATGACATATATATGGTGGACACTCCAAAGGATGGAGATGGCGATGGAATAGCGGGGGATGATACCTCTAAGAAATAGCTCAAGCACCAGCGTCAGCAGCGCCGCTATAAATCCCGCCAAAGCAAAAATGGTGATTCCGGAACGGGAGATAATACTACTCCGGATAGCGCCGAAGAACACCCCCTCCAGCAAGATTCAGCACAGGAGGACAGAGAAGCCAGCCCTCACGAGAGGGCGGCGGACCAAGAGGTTGAGGACGATAATTATACGCCTCCCTCCGAAGACGAGGCAAGCCTCGATGACAACGAGTTCGTCGTGCCAGAGGATCTCACCGAACAAGAACGTTTTAAACATAGGCTTATGGCCACGACAAGCAGCCTCAAGAAAAAGTAGCAACAACTTAGAGCTGATCAGGATTTGCTAGCTGACAGATGGACTGAAGTCCTTGCGGCCGAAGAGTATGAACTCGAACGCCCCTCCAAGAGTTACCCAAAGCGCAGGCTGCTACCCCAACTAGAGGAGGAAGCACCTACATCACCAGCGCACGACATGGCCGACCGGCCACCTTGTGGCCGCGACAGAGAGGCTTCTTGGCCCTCCGCTCAAGCCATGCCCCGACGCTGCGTCAAGCATACTAAGGCACGGGAAAATGCGCCCGACCTGCGTGACATACTGGAGGACAAGGCAAGGAAAACAAGATCGATCTACGGATCGCGCAGGCGCCCCATGGCACGTGACGGTGATCGTCACTCCGGATGCAATAAATCCGGCCAGGCCGAACTCAACAGACAAAGCTCCTTCGAGCTGCGTCGTGATATAGCCCAATACAGAGGCGCCGCACACCCACTATGCTTCACAGATGAAGTAATGGATCATAAAATCCCCGAGGGCTTCAAACCCGTAAACATCAAATTGTACGATGACACAACAGATCCTGCGGTATGGATCGAGGATTATCTCCTTCATATCCACATGGCCCCCGGTGATGATCTACACGCCATCAAATACCTCCCACTCAAACTTAAGGGACCGGCCCGGCATTGGCTTAACAGCTTGCCAGCAGACTCAATCGGTTCTTGGGAGGACCTGGAAGCCGCATTCCTTGACAACTTCCAGGGCACTTATGTGCGACCACCGGACGCCGATGACCTAAGCCGCATAATTCAGCAGCCAAAGGAATCAGCCAGGCAATTCTGGACATGGTTCCTAACAAAGAAAAACCAGATAGTCGACTGTCCGGACGCAGAGGCCTTAGTGGCCTTCAAGCATAATATCCACGACGAGTGGCTTTCCCGGCACCTGGGACAGGAAAAGCCGAAATCTATGGCAGCCCTCACGACACTCATGACCCGCTTTTGCGCGGGAGAAGACAGCTGGCTAGCTCGCAGCAACAACTTAACCAAGAACCCTGGTAATTCGAATACCAAGGACAAAAGTGATTGGTCGCGTGGGAACAAACAAAAGCACCGTGTTAACAGCGACAGCAACGAGGATACGGCAGTTAATGCCGGATTCCGAGGCTACAAATCCGGTCAACGGAAAAATCCATTCAAAAGAAATACTCAGGGCCCGTCCAGTTTGGACCGAATACTGGACCGCTTGTGCCAGGTACATGGCACCCCCGAAAAGCTAGCCAATCACACCAACAGGGACTGTTGGGTGTTTAAGCAGGCAGGCAAGTTAAGAGCCGAAAACAAAGACAAGGGGCTGCATAGCGACGACGAGGAGGAGCCCAGGCCGCCGAACAACAATGGACAGAAGGGATTTCCCCCGCAAGTGCGGTCGGTGAACATGATATACGCAACCCACATCCCCAAGAGGGAGCGGAAGCGTGCGTTATGAGATGTATATGCGATAGAGCCAGTCGCCCCAAAGTTCAACCCATGGTCCTCCTGCCCAATCACCTTTGATCGAAGGGACCACCCCACTAGCATCCGCCACGGCAGCTTCGCCGCATTGGTTCTAGACCCAATCATTGACGGATTTCATCTCACAAGAGTCCTCATGGATGGCGGCAGCAGCCTGAACCTGCTTTACCAGGATACAGTGCGAAAAATGGGCATAGATCCCTCAAGGATCAAGCCCACCAAAACAACCTTTAAAGGCGTCATACCAGGTGTAGAAGCCAACTGTACAGGCTCAATCACACTAGAAGTGGTCTTCGGATCTCCGGATAACTTTCGAAGCGAGGAGTTAATCTTCGACATAGTCTCGTTTCGCAGTGGCTATCACGCACTGCTCGGGCAAACCTCATTCGCAAAATTCAACGCGGTACCGCACTATGCATACCTCAAGCTCAAGATGCCAGGCCCTAGAGGAGTAATCACGGTCAATGGGAACACTGAACGCTCCCTCCGAACGGAGGAGCACATGGCAGCGCTCGCAGCAGAAGTACAAGGCAACCTCTCTAGGCAGTTCTCCAGTTCGGCCTTCAAAAAGCCGGACATTGTCAAGCACGCCCGGAGTACCCTACAACAAGACCGCCTGGCACGTCCTGAGCTAGCGTAGCAATGCGGCCCCAACCCTAGCCCTCGCGATATAGCGAAACCAATGCTTCGCGTACATAACTACGCTCTTGAAATACCATGGGCACAGGGGAAGGGGCACTATCACGGCACACCCGAAATACGGCTTAAACCGCACCAGGGGCTGCCGGATTCCTTTTTTTGCTTTTCTTTTTTTCTCTTACTCTCAGGACTTCATACTTCGGATGACCCGTTCGGCAATTCAACTACCGCACAAACGATGCAAGATCCAGGAAAGCAGACAAGCCACGCCGCATTATGGAACACCCAGGTGGTCTCTATTGCGAGCAGTATACCTGTTTTTTTAATACAATTCCGCGGCCTGCCCCTGGCAAGGACATGTTAAATAGTCCAATTTCTTTTGCTTATCACACTATTTGTATCGTTCCGCTTTCATAGCAGCCTTTCTATAAACAATGCATAGCTTTTTGTCTATTTTTTGCATTATCCTCTCTTTCTATATATATGTTTATCAATAACATGTTGCATCCGTACACTGTGGTACGGCAAAAATATGCCAGGGGCTTCAGTATAGGGATGGCAATGGGTAGGGTATGGGCGGGTACAACCTCCTTCTACCCAAACCCATACCCATAGAAACTTTTTATACCCACCCACTTCAATACCCATGGGTATAAACTGACACCCATGCCCATACCCATCAGGTATCCTATACCCAATGGGTATCCATTGTGTACAATATATAGCATTCAAATTCTTAAGAGGTAGAGAAATGAGTTCAAAATTCAAGTGATCATGGTAGAGTAGTATAGCACGTATGTGGCCTCCTCCAGTGGGTGGCCTCTTGGAGGCATCAGGGGAGTATGAGCAGCGGTTGGTGGAAGGCCGACGTAGTGGAAGGCGGTGGTGGGAATTTGGGATCGCTGGATCGAGTGTTCGACAAGAGTCTGGTAGCTAAGAGTCGATATTTCATCTTTTGAGGAGTCACATAGGACGTATGAGGAGTGGTGAGCAGGTGATTATGAGCCTATGAGCCTATGAGCTATGACTTGTTTAAGGAATACGAGATTTAGGGTTGGACCATATGAGTTGGATGTTAACCCCACATGTTATAGGAGTTATTTTCATTTATTAATTTTCTGGGTATCCATTGGGTTACCCATGGGCACAATTTCTTACCCATGCCCTACCCATATATTTTGCGGGTATGGGTACCCATTACCCATGGGTAGAAAATCTCTTAAAGTCTTGCCCATACCCATTGTTTTCGGGTAGGGTACCCGCGGGTACCCATACCCATGGGCAAAACTGCCATCCCTACTTCAGTACCCATCAATATGACGTGAGAAGTCCGTACACTTTCACAAGTGCGGCACCCTGAACTTATAGCACTATATGCATCGGCTCCGAATCATGATTTGGGTCAATAGTTGGGTTTGCCCGGCTCCTATGTTTTGGTGCCTTACGTTCCGCTATATCGGCTAAGGTAGCACTAGGAGAACTACTGCGATTGTGCCCCAGTTGAGCTGGGCTGAGCACCTCAGTAGAGAAAGCTAAAACTGACTGTCATGATGAAGCGAGAGACCGGTCACTATTAGAGAGGTTTTTTGAGTCCTTAAAGACTTATGCCGCTTCGAGCGAGGAACCGGCTTTGTCCGGCCAAGGCGTGGATAGCGCCCCGAACTCGGTCTTCCGAATACTAGGGGCTTTGCCAAAATTTAAAATTATAGAGTTCTATGGCTAAGTGAGAGTGTTCAAGCATTATAGTCCGATTGCCTTGTTCGTTGTGCTGAGCGCCTCCCTCGACGGACCCAATCATGGGAAAAAGAGCGCTCAGGTTTATCCCGAACACCCCAGCACTAGTGGCATGGGGGCAGAAGCCGACGACTGGCCATCTCTCAATTTTTTGATAAACGGCCGCATAGAAAGTAATATTTTAAATTCAAGCATTGCTTAGCGCATATGAACAAGTTTTCAGCGCACAAGATAATTCGAGCGAGTTCATTCAAAAATTACATCCTTGGTGCATTCATCCGCCATAAGGCGGGCACCGACTAGAACATCCTTGTAATAGTTCTCGGGCTTGTGATGCTCCTTCCCCGGTGGCGGCCCGTCCCTCACAAGCTTCTCACCATCCAGCTTACCCCAATTCACCTTTGCACGGGCAAGGGCCCTACAGGCACCTTCGATGCAGACAGAGCGCTTGACGACCTCGAGCGTTGGACAAGCCTCCACCAGCCGCCGCACTAGTCTAAAGTAGCTCCCAGGCAGGGCCTCTCCAGGCCACAGCCGAACTATGAAGCCCTTCAGGGCCTGTTCAGCCGCCTTGTGGAGCTCGACCAGCTGCTTCAGCTGGTCGCTCAAGGGCACAGGGTGTCCGGCCTCAGCGTACTGAGACCAGAACACCTTCTCCGTCGAGCTGCATTCCTCGGCTTAGTAGAATGCGGCGGCATCGGATACGCTGCGGGGAAGATCTACGAATGCCCCTGGAGAGCTCCGGATTCAGGTAAGTAACAAGTAGTTTACTTTTATATGTCTGCTTTGCATAGAGAATGCCTTACCCGCCGCTATCTTTTTCACCGCATCCAATTCCTGGAGGGCCTTCTGGGCTTCGGGCTTGGCAGATTTGGCAGTTTTAAGGGCCGCAGCAAGCTCGGACGGTCGCGTCTTCGAGTCAAGCTCCAAACTCTCATGTTTTTTCATGAGAGCCTGAAGCTCTTGCTGCACCTCGCCGACCTGCGCCCCAAATTTCTCCCGCTCGGTGTGCTCCGTGGCCGCTCTCTTCTTGGCCTCGGACAGCGCCTGCTTGAGTGTCGCCACCTCAGTTGTGGCCCCTGCAATAAGCAGTATACTCCTGTCATTTTTTGCAATTGCGTCTTCTTATAGGCATTTTTTTCTACAAGGTATCTCTTACCTTCTTTCTCCTCGAGCTGCCGTTTGGCAAGGCCGAGCTCTTGCTCGGTCTGCTCGAGGCCCTGCTTCAGGGCACCCACCTCCGCAGTCAGTGTGGCAGTGGCCACCAGCGAAGCCTGCATACGTATATTGACTCCTTTTTAGTTAGACTCCTGTGATATTTATTAGATCCTCTATTCGGCTTTTCTTTCCGAACGCCAAACAGAGCATCAGGGGCTACTGTCTATGCGGTAATATTTTTGCATATTTTTACTTACCTCGAAGCCTGTTAGAAGGCTAGCACAAGCTTCAGTCAGTCCGCTTTTGGTGGACCGAACCTTCTAGACCACCGCACTCATGATGGTACGGTGCTCCTAGTCGATGGAGGCGCCCTTAAGCGCCTCCAGCAGATTGTCCGGCACCTCCGGTTGGACGGAGGACGCCGGCTCAATAGGCTTGCTCCTCTTGGCAGGAGTTCGCCTGCCGCGGTCCGGAACCGTCGATAATTCTGGCGCGGTGTCCGGCCTAAAGCCGGACTTGGAGCCCTGGGGGGTCTTGTCCCCTTTACTCATGGAGTCCGGGAGGTTGCCTCGCGGCTCCTCCTGGACCGCCTCCTCTTGCCCCGGAGCTTGTCGCGACGCCACTTCGGTGTCATCCGCAGCACAGGGGGAGGCAGCGGGCGGAACTGAATTCACGTCCGATGAATCCAGGGAGCCGCTTGACGACTCATCGAGCCCGTCCTTGGGCGGGCTGCATGATTACGTTCGACATTAGGGAAAGCTGTGCAACAAAAGGAATATCATGAGTTACTCTGGTATCCGAACACTTACGATTTCGCCGGACGCTTGGCTCTGTCCGGCCACTCTTCTTTGTCCTCGTCGGCGTCGGGGGCGTAGTCCGGCGGAGGGGTTTTCCTCTTCTTGGACCCTTCGGCCTCCCCTAATGGGGGGGGCCTTCCTCTTCTTTCCTCCCCCCGCTGGAGGGGGAGAGGTTTCTTGTTCCTCCTCCTCGTCTTCACGGGAGGAGTGCGTCTCAGACTCGTCGGACGACGAGTCCGACACCACCATATGCCGGGAACTCTTTCGAGTCCCCGTGGCCTTCTTCTTCTTGGCCTTCTTCTCTGGCACCACATAAGGTGCCGGAACCAGCAGCTTCACTAGGAGAGCAGGGGCTGGGTCTTCGGGCAAGGGAGCCGGACAGTTAATCAGTCCGGACTTCACCTGCCAATCCTGTCAAAGGTGAGGGAGTTTAGATCCCGCATAGAGTCAAACTATGAAGAAAACTTAACATCCTGTAAAAGGTGAAACTATTTTACCTCGCCAGTAGGACGCTGCGAGCTGAATCTGCGGTCTTCGGAGGTGGATGTGGGAGCCTCGGCGCCTTTGGTTAGCCCCTTCCAGACATCTTCGTACGTCGTGTCGAAGAGCCTGCTCAGAGTTCGGTGCTGCGCCGGGTTGAACTCCCACAAATTGAAGTCCTGTTCTTGACACGGAAGGATCCGGCCGACGAGCATGACCTGGACTACGTAAACAAGCTTGAGCTACTTGTTCACCAGGGACTGGATGCATTTTTGCAGCCCGGTCACCTCTTCTTCATCGCCCCACGACAAGCTCGTCTCCTCCAGGACGTGAGCCGCGTAGGGGGTCCGGATCGGAATTCAGGGGCTGCGATCCACTTTGGATCGCGTGGCTCAGTGATGTAAAACCACCCTGACTGCCACCCCTTCAAGGTCTCCACAAAGGAGTCCTCGAGCCATAGGACGTTGGCTATTTTGCCCGCCATGGCGCCTCCACACTCCGCCTGGGTGCCGCGCACCACCTTTGGCTTGACGTTGAAGGTCTTGAGCCAGAGGCCGAAATGGGGGCGGATGCAGAGGAAAGCCTCGCACACGACGATAAACGCCGAGATATTGAGGATGAAGTTCGGGGCAAGATCGTGGAAATCTAGGCCATAGTAGAACATGAGCCCGCGGACAAATGGGTGGAGTGGAAAACCCAGTCCGCGGAGGAAGTGGGGAAGAAATACTACCCTCTCATGGGGCCTTGGGGTGGGGAGAAGCTGCCCCTCCTCAGGAAGCCGGTGCGCGATGTATTTGGACAGGTATCCGGCCTTCCGTAGCCTTTTGACATGGCCCTCCGTGACGGAGGAGACCATCCACTTGCCTCGCGCTCCGGACATTGTTGGAGAAGGTTGAGGTAGGAAGTGCGGGCTTGGGCGCTGGAGCTTAGGTGCGCAGAAGATGGATAGGCAAAGGAGGAAGAAGGCGTAGGTAAAAAGGTGGATCCTTATCCCCTTATATGAGCGGATGCGACTATGCGTCCCCACCAGCCTAGTAAAACTCGCTTGCCTCCCAAGCTCCGTGATAAATGGCGCGGTTGGGTTACCCACGTCCGTATTGATGAGAATCCCGAAAATGGGGGACACGATCTCTGCTTTGACAAGACGTGCCAAGGAAACCGCCTCGCGAAACACGCCGAGGTGGAAAAGTGAAAACGATTCGAATAAAGGCTTGGCGGTAGTGTGATGTCGCGCTGCGGAATACGTCAGCAGATTAGATTTGTGTTAATATTATTCTCTCTGTGGCAATACGTGGAAACTTATTTTGCAGAGCCGGACACTACTCTTGGTGTTTACAAACTTTTATGAAGAATTTGGAGGAGGAACCCGCCTTGCAATGCCGAAGACAATCTACGCGCCGGACTCGTCGTCATTGAAGCCTGGTTCAGGGGCTACTAAGGGAGTCCTGGATTAGGGGGTGTTCGGGTAGCCGGACTATACCTTCAGCCGGACTCCAGGACTATGAAGATACAAGATTGAAGACTTCGTCCCGTGTCCGGATGGGACTTTCCTTGGTGTGGAAGGCAAGCTTGGCGATGCGGATATTCAAGATCTCCTACCATTGTAACTGACTTTGTGTAACCCTAACCCTCTCCGGTGTCTATATAAACCGGAGGGTTTTAGTCCGTAGGACAACTTCATCATACAACAATCATACCATAGGCTAGCTTCTAGGGTTTAGCCTCCTTGATCTCGTGGTAGATCTACTCTTGTACTACCCATATCATCAATATTAATCAAGTAGGACGTAGGGTTTTACCTCCATCAAGAGGGCCCGAACCTGGGTAAAACATCGTGTTCCTTGCCTCCTGTTACCATCCGGCCTAGACGCACAGTTCGGGACCCCCTACCCGAGATCCGCCGGTTTTGACACCGACAATGATCATCATTATTAGAGCATTGCCCCAGTGAGGAAAGGATGATGGAGACTATGATTCCCCCATAAGTCGAGATGAGACTACGGACTTTACAAAAAAATAAAAGAGGCCAAAGAAGCCCAAATAAAAAAGAGGCCAAAGAAGCCCTCCTTCTAGCGCCAAAAAATAAAAAAATAAAAAAAATAAAAAAATAAAAAATGAGAGAAAAAGAGAGAAGGGGCAGTGCTACTATCCTTTTTCCACACTTGTGCTTCAAAGTAGCACCATGTTCTTCATATAGAGAGTCTCTTGAGTTATCACTTTCATATACTAGTGGGAATTTTCATTATAGAACTTGGCTTGTATATTCCGATGATGGGCTTCCTCAAATGCCCGAGGTCTTCATGAGCAAGCAAGTTGGATGCACACCCACTTAGTTTCAGTTAGAGCTTTGATACACTTATAGCTCTAGTGCATCCGTTGCATGGCAATCCCTACTCGCTCACATTGATATCTATTGATGGGCATCTCCATATCCCGTTGATACGCCTAGTTGATGTGAGACTATCTTCTCCTTTTTTCTTCTCCACCATCATATTCTATTCCACCTATAGTGCTATGTCCATGGCTCACGCTCATGTATTGCGTGATAGTTGAAAAGGTTTGAGAAACGTCAAAGTATGAAACAATTGTTCGGCTAGTCATCGGGGTTGTGCATGATGTGAATGCTTTGTGTGGTGAAGATGGAACATAGCCAGACTATATGATTTTGTAGGGATAACTTTCTTTAGCCTTGTTATTTTGAAAAGACATGATTGCTTTATTAGTAGGCTTGAAGTATTATTGTTTTGATGTCAAATGATATACTATTGCTTTGAATCACTCGTATCTTAATATTCATGCCATCATTAGACATATGATCAAGATTATGCTAGGTAGCATTCCACATCAATTTTTTTTATCATTTACCTACTCGAGGACGAGCAGGAATTAAGCTTGGGGATGCTAATACGTCTCCGTCGTATCTATAATTTTTGATTGTTCCATGCCAATATTATTCAACTTTCATATACTTTTTGGCAACATTTTATATTATTTTTGGGACTAACATATTGATCCAGTGCCCAGTGCCAGTTCCTATCTGTTGCATGTTTTTGGTTTCGCAGAATATCCATATCAAACGGAGTCCAAACGGGATAAAAACGGACGGAGCTTATTTTTGGAAAATATTGAAAAGTCGGAAGGAAAATCAACGCGAACCAGTGCCCGAGGTGGTCACGAGATAGGGGGGCGTGCCCCCTCCCCTCGTGAGCCCACCGTAAGGCGGTTGACGCTCTTATTTTGCCGCAAGAAAGCTAATATTCGAAAAAAAATCACGGCGAAGGTTTCAGGCCAATTGGAGTTACGGATCTCCATATATATACGAAACGATGAAACAGAGCCAGAACAGAACACAGAAACAGAGAGAGACAGAGAGACAGAACCAATCTCGGAGGGGCTCTCGCCCCTCCCATGCCATGGAGGCCAAGGACCAGAGGGGAAACCCTTCTCCCGTCTAGGGAGGAGGTCAAGGAAGAAGAGGAAGAAGGGGCCCCTCTCCCCCTCTCCTCTGGTGGCGCCGGAAAGCCATCGTGACCGTCATCATCATCACCGCGATCTTCACCAACACCTCCGCCATCTTCACCAACATATCCATCACCTTCCCCCCTCTATCTACAACGGTCCAGTCTCCCGCAACCCGCTGTACCCTCTACTTGAACATGGTGCTTTATGCTTCATATTATTATCCAATGATGTGTTGCCATCCTATGATGTCTGAGTAGATTTTCGTTGTCCTATCAGTGGTTGATGAATTGCTATGATTGATTTAGTTTGCTTGTGGTTATGTTGCTGTCCTTTGGTGCCCATCATATGATTGCGCACGGTCCACCCTTTGCTGTCCTTTACATCTCGACCATTTAGAGACTCCTTGTCATGTCCCCGATCTCATCCGGGACTCCGAACTGCATCAGTACATCAAAACTCATAAACTCATAATATAACTATCATCGAAACCTTAAGCGTGCGGAACCTACGGGTTCGAGAACAATGTAGACATGACCGAGACACGTCTCCGGTCAATAACCAATAGCGGAACCTGGATGCTCATATTGGCTCCCACATATTCTACGAAGGTCTTTATCGGTCAGACCGCATAACAACATACGTTGTTCCCTTTGTCATCGGTATGTTACTTGCCCGAGATTCGATCGTCGGTATCTCAATATCTAGTTCAATCTCGTTACCGGCAAGTCTCTTTACTCGTTCCGTAATACATCATCCTGCAACTAACTCATTATCGAGAGGGCCCAGAGATACCTCTCCGACAATCGGAGTGACAAATCCTAATCTCTAAATACGCCAACCCAACAAGTACCTTCGGAGACACCTGTAGAGCACCTTTATAATCACCCAGTTATGTTGTTGAAGAAAGCAATAGCAACAAACTAAACGATCAAGTGCAAAGTGTTCCTCTGGTAAACGGGAGTTGCATAATCTCATAGTCATAGGAACATGTATAAGTCATGAAGAAAACAATAGCAACAAACTAAACGATCAAGTGTTATGCTAACAGAATGGGTCAAGTCAATCACATCATTCTCCTAATGATGTGATCCCGTTAATCAAATGACAACTCATGTCTATGGTTAGGAAACATAACCATCTTTGATCAACGAGCTAGTCAAGTAGAGGCATACTAGTGACACTCTGATTGTCTATGTATTCACACATGTATTATGTTTCCGGTTAATACAATTCTAGCATGAATAATAAACATTTATCATGATATAAGGAAATAAATAATAACTTTATTATTGCCTCTAGGGCATATTTCCTTTAGTCTCCCACTTGCACTAGAGTCAATAATCTAGTTCACATCGCCATGTGATTTAATACCAATAGTTAACATCACCATGTGATTAACACCCATAGTTCACATCGACATGTGGCCAACAACCAAAGGGTTTACTAGAGTCAATAATCTAGTTCACATCGCTATGTGATTGACACCCAAAGAGTACTAAGGTGTGATCATGTTTTGCTTGTGAGAGAAGTTTAGTCAACGGGTCTGCCACATTCAGATCCGTACGTATTTTGCAAATTTCTATGTCAACAATGCTCTGCACGGAGCTACTCTAGCTAATTGCTCCCACTTTCAATATGTATCCAGATTGAGACTTAGAGTCATCTGGATCAGTGTCAAAACTTGTATCGACGTAACCCTTTACGACGAACCTTTTGTCACCTCCATAATCGAGAAACATATCCTTATTCCACTAAGGATAATTTTGACCAATGTCCAGTGATCTACTCCTAGATCACTATTGTACTCCCTTGCCAAACTCAGGGTAGGGTATACAATAGGTCTGGTACACAGCATGGCATACTTTATAGAACCTATGGCTAAGGCATAGGGAATGACTTTCATTCTCTCTCTTTCTTCTTCCATGGTCGGGTTTTGAGTCTTACTCAACTTCACACCTTGTAACACAGGCAAGAACTCCTTCTTTGACTGTTCCATTTTGAACTACTTCAAAATCTTGTCAAGGTATGTACTCATTAAAAAACTTATCAAGCATCTAGATCTATCTCTATAGATCTTGATGCTCAATATGTAAGCAGCTTCACTGAGGTCTTCCTTTGAAAAACTCCTTTCAAACATTCCTTTATGCTTTGCAGAATAATTCTTCATTATCTCCGATCAACAATATGTCATTCACATATACTTATTAGAAATGCTATAGTGCTCCCACTCACTTTCTTGTAAATACAGGGTTCACCGCAAGTCTGTATAAAACTATATGCTTTGATCAACTTATCAAAGCATACATTCCAACTCCGAGATGCTTGCACTAGTCCATAAATGGATCGCTGGAGCTTGCATATTTTGTTAGTACCTTTAGGATTGACAAAACCTTCTGGTTGCATCATATACAACTCTTCTTTAATAAATCCATTAAGGAATGCAGTTTGTTTATCCATTTGCCAGATTTCATAAAATGTGGCAATTGCTAACATGATTCGGACAGACTTAAGCATAGATACGAGTGAGAAACTCTCATCATAGTCAACACCTTGAACTTGTCAAAAACCTTTTTGCGACAATTATAGCTTTGTAGATAGTAACACTACTATCAGCGTCCGTCTTCCTCCTGAAGATCCATTTAATCTCAATGGCACGCTGATCAATGGGCAAGTCAATCAAAGTCCATACTTTGTTCTCATACATGGATCTCATCTCAGATTTCATGGCCTCGAGCCATTTCACGGAATCTGGGCTCATCATCGCTTTCTCATAGTTCGTAGGCTCGTCATGGTCAAGTAACATGACCTCCAGAACAGGATTACCGTACTACTCTGGTGCGGATCTCACTCTGGTTTACCTACGAGGTTCGGTAGCAACTTGATCTAAAGTTACATGATCATCGTCATTAGCTTCCTCACTAATTGGTGTAGTAGTCACAGGAACATATTTCTGTGATGAACTACTTTCCAATAAGGGAGCAGGTACAGTTACCTCATCAAGTTCTACTTTCCTCCCACTCACTTCTTTCGAGAGAAACTCCTTCTCTAGAAAGGATCCCTTCTCAGCAACGAATATCTTGCCTTCGGATCTATGATAGAAGGTGTACCCAACATTTTCTTTTGGGTATCCTATGAAGACGCACTTCTCCGATTTGGGTTTGAGCTTATCAGGTTGAAACATTTTCACATAAGCATTGCAACCTCAAACTTTAAGAAACGACAGCTTAGGTTTCTTGCCAAACCATAGTTCATACGGTGTCGTCTCAACGGATTTAGATGGTGCCCTATTTAACGTGAATGCAGCTGTCTCTAATGCATAACCCCAAAACGATAGTGGCAGATCGGTAAGAGACATCATAGATCGCACCATATCTAATAAAGTACGGCTATGACGTTCAGACACACCATTACACTGTGGTGTTCCAGGTGGCGTGAGTAGTGAAACTATTTCACATTGTTTTAACTGAAGGCCAAACTCTTAACTCAAATATTTTACCTCTGCAATCATATCGTAGAAACTATTTTTCTTGTTACGATGATTCTCCACTTCACTCTGAAATTCTTTGAACTTTTCAAATGTTTTAGACTTGTGTTTCGTTAAGTAGATATACGCATATCTACTCAAATCATCTGTGAAGGTCAGAAAATAACGATACTTGCCGTGAGCCTTAACACTCATCGGACCGCATACATTAGTATGTATTATTTCCAATAAGTCAGTTGCTCGCTCCATTGTTCTGGAGAACGGAGTCTTAGTCATCTTGCCCATGAGGCATGGTTCGCAAGCATCAAGTGATTCATAATCAAGTGATTCCAAAAGTCCATCAGCATGGAGTTTCTTCATGCGCTTTACACCAATATGACCTAAACGGCAGTGCCACAAATAAGTTGTACTATCATTATTAACTTTGCATCTTTTGGTTTCAATATTATGAATATGTGTATCACTACGATCGAGATCCAATGAACCATTTTCATTGGGTGTGTAACCATATAAGGTTTTATTCATGTAAACAGAACAACAATTCATTCTCTTACTTAAATGAATAACCATATTGCAATAAACAGATCAAATCATATTCATGCTCAATGCAAACACCAAATAACACTTATTCAGGTTCAACACTAATCCCGAAAGTATAGGGAGTGTGCGATGATGGTCATATCAATCTTGGAACCACTTCCAACACACATCGTCACTTCACCCTTAACTAGTCTCTGTTCATTCTGCAACTCCCGTTTCGGGTTACTACTCTTAGCAACTGAACCAGTATCAAATACCGAGGGGTTGCTACGAACACTAGTAAAATACACATCAATAATCTGTATATCAAATATACCTTTGTTCACTTTGCCATCCTTCTTATCCACCAAATACTTGGGGCAATTCCGCTTCCAGTGACCAGTCCCTTTGCAATAGAAGCACTTAGTCTCAGGCTTAGGACCAGACTTGGGATTCTTCACTTGAGCAGCAACTTGCTTGCCGTTCTTCTTGAAGTTCCCCTTCTTCCCTTTGCCCTTTTCTTGAAACTAGTTGTCTTTTCTACCATCAACACTTGATATTTTTCTTGATTTCTACCTTCGTTAATTTCCGCATTACGAAGAGCTTGGGAATCATTTCCGTTATCCCTTGCATATCATAGGTCATCACGAAGTTCTACTAACTTGGTGATGGTGACTAGAGAATTCTATCAATCACTATCTTATCTGGAAGATTAATTCCCACTTGATTCAAGCGATTGTAGTACCCAGACAATCTGAGCACATGCTCACTGCTTGAGCTATTCTCCTCCATCTTTTTAGCTATAGAACTTGTTGGAGACTTCATATCTCTCAACTCGGGTATTTGCTTGAAATATTAACTTCAACTCCTGGAACATCTCATATGGTCCATGACATTCAAAACGTCTTTGAAGTCCCGATTCTAAGCCGTTAAGCATAGTGCACTAAACTATCAAGTAGTCATCATATTGAGCTAGCCAAACGTTCATAACGTCTACATCTACTCCTGCAATAGGTTTGTCACCTAGCGGTGCATCAAAGACATAATTCTTCTGTGCAGAAATGAGGATAATCCTCAGATCATGGATCCAATCCGCATCATTGCTACTAACATTTTTCAACATAATTTTTCTCTCGGAACACAATAAACTGGGAGCAACATCGCGAGCTATTGATCTACAACATAGATATACTAATACTATCAGGACTAAGTTCATGATAAATTAAAGTTCAATTAATCATATTACTTAAGAACTCCCACTTAGTCAGACATCCCTCTAATCTTCTAAGTGATCACGTGATCCATATCAACTAAACCATGTCCGATCATCACGTGAGATGGAGTAGTTTCAATGGTGAACATCACTATGTTGATCATATCTACTATATGATTCACGCTCGACCTTTCGGTGTCCGTGTTCCGAGGCCATATCTGTTATATGCTAGGCTCGTCAAGTTTAACCTGAGTATTCCGCATGTGCAACTGTTTTGCACCCGTTGTATTTGAACGTAGAGCCTATCAGACCCGATCATCACGTGGTGTCTCAGCACGAAGAACTTTCGCAACGGTGCATACTCAGGGAGAACACTTATACTTTGATAATTTAGTGAGGGATCATCTTATAATGCTACCGTCAATCAAAGCAAGATAAGATGCATAAATGATAAACATCACATGTAATCAATATAAGTGATATGATATGGCCATCATCATCTTGTACTTGTGATCTCAGTCTCTGAAGTACCGTCATGATCACCATCGTCACCGGCGCGACACCTTGATCTCCATCGTAGCATCGTTGTCGTCTCGCCAATCTTATGCTTTCACGACTATTGCTACCGCTTAGTGATGAAGTAAAGCATTACAGCGCGATTGCATTGCATACAATAAAGAGACAACCATATGGCTCCTGCCAGTTGCCGATAACTTGGTTACAAAACATGATCATCTCATACAATAAAATTTAGCATCGTGTCTTGAGCATATCACATCACAACATGCCCTGCAAAAACAAGTTAGACGTCCTCTACTTTGTTGTTGCAAGTTTTACATGGCTGCTATGGGCTTAGCAAGAACTGTTCTTACCTACGCATCAAAACCACAACGATAGTTTGTCAAGTCGGTGCTATTTTAACCTTTGCAAGGACCGGGTGTAGCCACACTTGGTTCAACTAAAGTTGGAAAAACTGACACCCGCCAGCCACCTGTGTGCAAAGGACGTCGGTAGAACCAGTCTCGCGTAAGCGTACGCGTAATGTCGATCCGTACCACTTCATCCAACAATACCGCCGAACCAAAGTATGACATGCTGGTAAGAAGTATGACTTATATCGCCACAACTCACTTGTGTTCTACTCGTGCACAACATCAACGCATAAAACCTAGGCTCAGATGCCACTGTTGGGTAACGTAGTAATTTTGAAAATTTTCCTACGCACACGCAAGATCATGGTGATGCATAGCAATGAGAGAGGAGAGTGTTGTCTACGTACCCTCGTAGACCGAAAGCGGAAGTTTTAGCACAACGCGGTTGATGTAGTCGTACGTCTTCACGGCCCGACCGATCAAGCACCGAAACTACGGCACCTCCGAGTTCTAGCACACGTTCAGCTCGATGATGATCCCCGAACTCCGATCCAGCAGAATGTCGGGGAAGAGTTCCGTCAGCACGACGGCGTGGTGACGATCTTGATGTTCTACCGTCGCAGGGCTTCGCCTAAGCACCGCTACAATATTATCGAGGATTATAGTGGAGGGGGCACCGCACACGGCTAAGAGATCAATGATCAATTGTTGTGTCTATGGGGTGCCCCCCTGCCCCCGTATATAAAGGATTAAGGGAGGGACGTGGCCGGCCTAGGAGGAGGGCGCGCCAAGGGGGGAGTCCTACTCCCACCGGGAGTAGGACTCCTCCTTCCCTTGTTGGAGTAGGAGAGAAGGAAAGAGGGGGAGAGGAACAAGGAAAAGTGGGCTGCACCCCTTGTCCAATTCGGACCAGAGGGGGGGCGCGCGCCTCCTTCCTTTTGGCCTCTCTCCTCTATTCCCGTATGGCCCAATAAGGCCCATATACTCCCCGACGAATTCCCGTAACTCTCCGGTACTCCGAAAAATACCCGAATCAATCGGAACCTTTCCGATGTCTGAATATAGTCGTCCAATATATCGATCTTTACGTCTCAACCATTTCGAGACTCCTCGTCATGTCCCCGATCTCATCCGGGACTCCGAACTCGTTCAGTACATCAAATCTCATAAACTCATAATATAACTGTCATCGAAACCATAAGCGTGCGGACCGTACGGGTTCAAGAACAACGTAGACATGACCGAGACACGTCTCCGGTCAATAACCAATAGCGGAACCTGGATGCTCATATTGGCTCCCACATATTCTACGAAGATCTTTATCGGTCAGACCGCATAACAACATACGTTGTTCCCTTTGTCATCGGTATGTTACTTGCCCGAGATTCGATCATCGGTATCTCAATACCTAGTTCAATCTCGTTACCGGCAAGTCTCTTTACTCGTTACGGAATACATCATCCTGCAACTAACTCATTAGTTGCAATGCTTGCAAGGCTTAAGTGATGTGCATTACCGAGAGGGCCCAGAGATACCTCTCCAACAATCGGAGTGACAAATCCTAATCTCGAAATACGCCAACCCAACAAGTACCTTCGGAGACACCTGTAGAGCACCTTTATAATCACCCAGTTACTTTGTGACGTTTGGTAGCACACAAAGTGTTCCTCCGGTAAATGGGAGTTGCATAATCTCATAGTCATCGGAACATGTATAAGTCATGAAGAAAGCAATAGCAACAAACTAAACGATCAAGTGCTATGCTAACAGAATGGGTCAAGTCAATCACATCATTCTCCTAATGATGTGATCCCGTTAATCAAATGACAACTCATGTCTATGGTTAGGAAACATAACCATCTTTGATCAACGAGCTAGTCAAGTAGAGGCATACTAGTGACACTTTGTTTGTCTATGTATTCACACATGTATTATGTTTCCGGTTAATACAATTCTAGCATGAATAATAAACATTTATCATGATATAAGGAAATAAATAATAACTTTATTATTGCCTCTAGGGCATATTTCCTTCACATCGGTGCAATCATGTGACTGTGGGGCGGGCGACCTGCACCCAGCCGGCTCGTGCCAGTTGTCGGATGGCGATAGGCGCGGGACCATCCCGCCTGACCACGCCGCAGCGCCTGTTTGCATGTCAGGCGGGGACTGGTTGGCTCTGACGCGTGCAGGGGAATCCACCCCGGGATCCGCCACGTCTGCACCTGCGCCAAATCTCTCGGGATCCGTGCCGTGAACTGTGTCAGCTGGATCCTCCTCGTGTCTAGCGCCTATGCCACTAGATGAATTCTGCATAAAATCACAATTTTGAACAACATTTTTTTACTGTTTCCGTCAGCATTAGGTTTATGACTATTAGCCAAATGATCATCAACATATTTATCACCCCCATGATCAGTTGGATTTAAAAGCTCCAGAGTTAGAAGAAGGATTTCAGCACGTAGGCATGCACCGGCACTAGGATGCAAAGTAGAGAAAGGGAACACTGTGCAGGTTACTGTAGCCTAAGAAGGCACATTGTTTGGAGCGAAATTGGAGCTTGTGGGTATTAGGTATGTTGGGGAACACAGTATTCCAAAAAATTTACCTACGATAACGCAAGATCCATCTAGGACATGCATAGCAATGAGCAGGGAGAGTGTGTCCATGTACCCTCATAGACTGAAAGCGGAATCGTTTAGTAACGTGGTTGATGTAGTCGAACGTCTTTGCGATCCAACCGATCCAAGTACCGAATGTACAACACCTCCGCGATCAGCACACGTTCAGCTCGATGATGTCCCTCGAACTCTTGATCTAGTTGACAGCGAGGGAGAGTTTCGTTAGCACGATAGTGTGGCGATGGTGATGACGAAGTTACCGGTGCAGGGCTTCGCCTAAGCACTAAGACGATATGACCGAGGTTTGTAACTGTGGAGGGGGCACCGCAAACGGTTAAGAGAAACATGTGTGTCCTAGGGTGCCCCCCTGCCCCCGTATATAAAGGAGGGGAGGGGAGGCCGGCCGGCCCTCCTAGGGCGCGCCAGGAGAGGGGAATCCTACTAGGACTCCAAGTCCTAGTAGGTTTCCACCTAAGAAAGAGGGGGGAGAAGGAAGGGAGAGAGGGAAGGGAAGGAAAGGGGGGCACTGCCCCCTTCTCCTAGTCCAATTCGGACCCAAAGGGGGGGCGCACGGCCAGCACCTCTTGGACCTTCCTCTCTTCCCACTAAGGCCCATCGAGGCCCATTAGTTCCCCCGGGGGGTTCCGATAACCCTCCGTCACTAATAATTATCTGGTACCTCTCGGAACTCATCCGGTGTCTGAATAACATCGTCCAATATATCAATCTTTATGTCTCGGCCATTTCGAGACTCCTCGTCATGTCCATGATCTCATCCGGGACTCCAAACAAACTTCATTCATCAAATCACATAACTCATAATACGAATCGTCATCGAATGTTAAGCGTGCGGACCCTATGGGTTCGAGAACTATGTAGAGATGACCGAGACATATCTCCGGTCAATAACCAATTGAGGAACCTGGATGCTCATATTGGATCCTACATATTCTACGAAGATCTTTATTGGTCAAACCGCATAACAACATACATTGTTCCCTTTGTCATCGGTATGCTACTTGCCCGAGATTCGATCGTTGGTATCATCATACCTAGTTCAATCTCATTACCGGCAAGTCTCTTTACTCGTTCCATAATGCATCATCCCGTAACTAACTCATTAGTCACATTGCTTGCAAGGCTCATAGTGATGTGCATTACCGAGAGGGCCCAGAGATATATACCTCCCGATACACGGAGTGACAAATCCTAATCTCGATCTATGCCAACTCAACAAACACCATCGGAGACACCTGTAGAGCATCTTTATAATCACCCAGTTACCTTGTGATGTTTGATAGCACACAAGGTGATCCTCGGTATTCATGAGTTGCATAATCTCATAATCTAAGGAACATGTATAAGTCATGAGGAAAGCACTAGCAGAAAAACTAAACGATCATTATGCTAAGCTAACGGATGGGTCTTGTCCATCACATCATTCTCTAATGACGTGATCCCGTTCTTCAAATGACAACACATTTCTATGGCTAGGAAACTTAACCATCTTTGATTAACGAGCTAGTCAAGTAGAGGCATACTAGGGACACTCTGCTTGTCTATGTATCCATGCATGTACTAAGTTTCCGATTAATACAATTCTAGAATGAATAATAAACATTTATCATAATATAAGGAAATATAAATAACAACTTTATTATTGCCTCTAGGGCATATTTCCTTCAAGGTATTATATAAACGTAGGTTCGGCCAGCATGCGCATCCAAAGATGCGAAGAGAAGAATAATTAGGCTTCTCATCGGATAATTTTTCAAGAGGAGTTTCAAAGTTGATCACTTGGCTTGGTAGTCAGTTGATGAGATATGTAGCAGCGATAAAGGCCACATCCCAGAATTCAAGAGGCATGCAAGCTTGAGCTAGGAGAGAAAGGCCAACTTCGACAATATGTCAATGTTTACGTTTTGCTGATCTATTTTGCTGGTGTGTGTGGGGGCGGGAGACATGATGAGATATCCCAACTTTGGTGAAGAAGGAGTTTAGCTTCACGTATTCTCCTCCCCAATTTGTTTGGAGAGCAAGAATTTTACGATCAAATTGACGTTCCACAAGATTTTGGAAGTCGTGAATTTTTTGAAAAACTGCTGACTTATGTTTGATTAGGTAGATCCATGTGAACTTACTGAAATCATCTATAAAGCTGACATAATATTTCTTTCTGCCCACAAATTCAGTAGCTAGACCCCACACATCAGAAAAATAAGTTCCAGAGGGAACTTTGATTCACTTATTGATTTTGGATAAGGCAACTGGTGGCTTTTGCGTAGTTGACATGAATCACAAATAACTTCGGTATTGAATAACTTAACACATGGGAGCTTATTCTTGCTAATTATTTTTCTAACTATGGTTTATGAAGGACGCCCCAGGCGCCGGTGCCACCTATCCGAGGAGGGTATGGCACTGAGCACTGCTACCTCTTGAGCACTGCGTCGGTTTTCCCTTGAAGAGGAAAGGGTGATGTAGTAAAGTAGCGTAAGTATTTCCCTCAGTTTTTGAGAACCATGATATCAATCCAGTAGGAGATCACACTCGAGTCCCACACACCTACCAAACAAATAAGAACCTTGCAACCAACGCGATAAAGGGGTTTTCAATCCCTTCACGGTCACTTACGAGAGTGAGATCTGATAGATATGATAAGATAATATTTTTGGTATTTTTATGATAACGAGAAATAAAGATGCAAAGTAAAATAAAATGGCAATAGAAATAGCTAAATGTTGGAAGATTAATATGATGGAAGATAGACCCGGGGGCCATAGGTTTCACTAGTGGGTTCTCTCAAGAGCATAAGTATTATGGTGGGTAAACGAATTACTGTCGAGCAATTGATAGAATTGAGCATAGTTATGAGAATATCAAGGTATGATCATGTATATAGGCATCACGTCCGTGACAAGTAGACTGAAACGATTCTGCATCTACTACTATTACTCCACACATCGACCGCTATCCAGCATGCATCTAGAGTATTAAGTTCATAAGAACATAGTAATGCTTTAAGTAAGATGACATGATGTAGAGGGATAGACTCATGCAATATGATGTAAACCCCATGTTTTTATCCTCGATGGCAACAATACAATACGTGCCTTGCTTCCCCTGCTGTCACTGGGAAAGGACACCGCAAGATTGAACCCAAAGCTAAGCACATCTCCCATTGCAAGAAAGATCAATCTAGTAGGCCAAACCAAACTGATAATTCGAAAAGACTTGCAAAGATAAACCAACCATACATAAAAGAATTCAGAGGAGATTCAAATATTTTTCATAGATAAACTTGATCATAAACCCACAATTCATTAGATCTTGACAAACACACCACAAAAGAAGATTACATCGAATAGATCTCCAAGAAGATCGAGGAGAACTTTGTATTGAGATCCAAAGAGAGAGAAGAAGCCATCTAGCTAATAACTATGGACCCGTAGGTCTGAAGTAAACTACTCACACATCACCGGAGAGGCCATGGAGTTGGTGTGGAGGCCCTCCATGATCAATGCCCCCTCCAGCGGAGCTCCGGAAAAGGCCCCAAGATGAGATCTCTCGGGTACAGATGGTTGCGGCGGTGGAATTAGGGTTTCGTGGTGCTCTGATGTCTACTACACAACCTTCTTCTTGTAGACGTTGTTGGGCCTCCAAGTGCAGAGGTTTGTAGGACAGTAGCAAATTTCCCTCAAGTGGATGACCTAAGGTTTATCAATCCGTAGGAGGCGTAGGATGAAGATGGTCTCTCTCAAGCAACCCTGCAACCAAATAACAAAGAGTCTCTTGTGTCCCCAACACACCCAATACAATGGTACATTGTATAGGTGCACTAGTTCGGCGAAGAGATGGTGATACAAGTGGTATATGGATAGTAGATAATGGTTTTTGTAATCTGAAAATATAAAAACAGCAAGGTAACTAATGATAAAAGTGAGCACAAACGGTATTGCAATGCGTTGAAACAAGGCCTAGGGTTCATACTTTCACTAGTGCAAGTCCCCTCAACAATAATAACATAATTGGATCACATAACTATCCCTCAACATGCAACAAAGAGTCACTCCAAAATCACTAATAGCAGAGAACAAACAAAGAGATTATGGTTGGGTACGAAACCACCTCAAAGTTATTCTTTCCAATCAATCCATTGGGCTATTCCTATAAGTGTCACAAACAACGCTACAGTTCGTACTAGAATAACACCTTAAGACACAAATCAACCAAAACCCTGATGTCACCTAGATACTCCAATGATACCTCAAGTATCCGTGGGTATGATTATACGATATGCATCATACAATCTCAGATTCATCCATTCAACCAACACATAGAACCTCAAAGAGTGCCCCAAAGTTTCTACCGGAGAGTCAAGACGAAAACGTGTGCCACCCCTATGCATAGGTTTATGGGCGGAACCCACAAGTTGATCACCAGAACATACATCAAGTGGATCAATAGAATACCCCATTGTCACCACGGGTATCCCACGCAAGACATACATCATGTGTTCTCAAATCCTTAAAGACTCAATCCGATAAGATAACTTCAAAGGGAAAACTCAATCCATTACAAGAGAGTATAGGGGGAGAAACATCATAAGATCCACCTATAATAGCAAAGCTCGTGATACATCAAGATCGTACCACCTCAAGAACACGAGAGAGAGAGAGAGAGAGATCAAACACATAGCTACTTGTACATACCCTCGGCCCTGAGGGAGAACTACTCCCTCCTCGTCACGGAGAGCACTAGGGTGATGAAGATGGCCACCGGAGAGGGATTCCCCCTCCGGCAGGGTGCTGGAACGGGTCTAGATTGGTTTTCGGTGGCTACAAAGGCTTCTGGCGGCGGAACTCCGGATCTATTGTGTTCCCTGAAGTTTTTAGGGTATATGTGTATACATGGGAGGAAGAAGTACGTCGGTGGACCTCCGGGCTGTCCACGAGGCAGGGGGCGCGCCCAGGGGGGTGAGCGCATCCCCACCCTCATGGGGCAGCCCGGGACTCTCATGGTGCAACTCTGATACTCTGTGGGCTTCTTCTGGTCCAGAAATAAGTTCCGTGAAGTTTCAGGTCAATTGGACTCCGTTTGATTTTCCTTTTCTGCGATACTCTAAAACAAGGAAAAAAACAGAAACTGGCATTAGGCTCTGGGTTAATAGGTTAGTCCCAAAAATAATATAAAAGTGCATAATAAAGCCCATAAACATCCAAAACAGATAATATAATAGCATGAAACAATCAAAAATTATAGATAGATTGGAGACGTATCAGCATCCCCAAGCTTAATTCCTGCTCGTCCTCGAGTAGGTAAATGATAAAAACAGAATTTTTGATGTGGAATGCTACGTAACATATATCTCTAAGTAATTTTCATCATTTTGGCATGAATGTTCAGATCCATAAGATTCAAGACAAAAGTTAAATATTGACATAAAAATAATAATACTTCAAGCATACTAACTAAGCAATCATGTCTTCTCAAAATAACATGGCCAAAGAAAGTTCATCCCTACAAAATCATATAGTTTGGTCATGCTCCATTTTCGTCACACAAAATGCTCTCATCATGCACAACCCCGATGACAAGCCAAGCAATTGTTTCATACTTTAGCAATCTCAAACTTTTTTCAACTTTCACGCAATACATGAGCGTGAGCCATGGATATAGCACTATGGGTGCAATAGAATATAATGAGGGGGTTATGTGGAGAAGACAAAAAGGAGAAAGTCTCACATCGACGCGGCTAATCAATGGGCTAGGGAGATGCCCATCAATTGATGTCAATGCAAGGAGTAGGGATTGCCATGCAACGGATGCACTAGAGCTATCACTACAAAAAAGACACATCCGTGACATTTTGGGCCGAACGGAAAAAATTTCTGTCATACATATGACACTTCTATGATGATAATTGTGACAAAACCCGGTATCATCATAGATGTGGTGGGCTCCTACTTCTATGACAAAAAATCATGACAGAAAATGGGCTTTTCGTCCTGGGCGGGCCGGAGACGCAGCTGCATGACATTCTTTGGGCCGTCCATGACGGAAAAAACCCTGGTAGAAGCGAGGGGGAGGAAAATTTCGGGTAGTTCCCGGTTACGGTGGGAGGTCAGGGGCCGAGCGATGCGCGTTTCTCTCGTACACGTACGCGCGTGTGTGCGAGGCGTTGGCTCTAACTGAACCCGAGCGAGGCGTTGGGCTCTAACTGAATCCGAGCGATTGCACTGCAGGCTACACGTTACTGAACCCGAGCGATCGATCGATGGCTGTTAACTGAAGCCGATCGATGCTGCCTCTGGGATGAACAGTGAGCGTTGTGGGGGGGTTTGGATGAACAGTGAGCGGTGGCGTTGCCTCTGGATGAACAGGACCCCGTGGTGTGGTGGAGGGCTGGATGAATAGTAGACGGTGGAGGGGTGCCCGTGGAGGGGTGGTTGAACAGGACCCCGTGGTGTGGAGGGCTGGATGAACAGTAGACGCTGGAGGGGTGCTCGTGGAGGGGTGGTTGAACAGTAGCCGGTGGAGTAGCCCGCGGTGGACGCTGGATGAACAGGAGCCCGTGGAGGCTGGAGGAGGTCGACGGTAGCCCGTGGAGGCTGGAGGAGGTCGACGGTGGAGATGAACAGTATCCCGTGGAGTCCCATTTTGCGGTACGCCACACCCCTCCCGATGAACAGGACCCCCGTTTCGACCGTAGCGCTCCAACACAAGTCCGTTTCGTCCGTTTTGCGGTACGCCACACCCGTCCCGATCAATAGGACCCCCGTTTCGACCGTAGGAGGTCCGTTTTGTCTGTTTTGCGGTACGCCACACCCCTCCCGATCAACAGGACCCCCATTTCGACCGTAGGTGGTCCGTTTCCTCCATTTTGCGGTACGCCAGACCCCTCCCGATCAACAGGACCCCATTCCGAACGTAGTAGGTCCATTTCCTCCATTGTGCGGTATGCCAGGCCTCGTTTCCATCGCCTTTTCCGTCCAAGCCCTCCCGATGAACACGACCACGCATTCCGTTCCAACCCAGCCGGTTGGCTCCCACGCGTTCCGTTGCCTCCCCATGAACACGGCGACAATGCTGTTTCTCCGTTCCGACCCAGCCATGTACACGAGCCCTGGCCGTACGTATGCGCGAGTAGGCATTCGAGACCCCGCCCGTATGTACACATACGTGGCCGTATTTTCTTTCTTGCACCCTGGCCGATGTACGTACGTGTACATGCTACGTGCACGCCTCTACTACGACACGTACGCGCCTCTACTATGACACGTGCGTGCCTCTACAGCCACCAGTATATATGTACATACACGTTCGCGACCAAAATGACAAAGCTACGTACGCTTCGCCCAGGTGGGTCCCGACTGTCAGGCACTTCCTTGCCTGTGAAGATGTAGCTGGTGGGTCCCAACAGTCAGGGGGGGCGGGGGCGAATCATTTTTTTTGCCCGGACGCATTTCCTTGCGTGCGAAGATGTAGCTGGTGGGTCCCAGCAGTCAGGGGGGTGAATCGTTTTTTCCCCGGACGCACTTCCTTTCATGCGAAGATGTAGCTGGTGGGTCCCAGCAGTCAGGTGGAAACATTTTTTTCATGAAATATCGTGGCCCGTCTGGTGGGTCCCCGCTGTCAGGTGGAGGAATAATTATTTTGCACGTAATAAGGAGGCACTTCCTTGCTGCGGCCGTGGACCCAGCTGTTAGCCTCTCCACGTACAGTCCATGTCCGATGGAAGCCGTTCCTTGACCATGTTGACCACGTCGCGCCGAGAGCACCAGGGTGGTGGACGACGGCGAGGCCTAGGAAGGGGACGATGCGGAGCCGGGGAAGATGCGGCAGTGGATGCCCACGCGTAGAGAAGTACGAGGGTTCACTAGTTCGCTGCGGTGTGAGGCTGCCGTCGCCGCAGAATAACAGGGGGTGTGGGTGAGTAGAGGGATGGCCTATCCAGCGGTGGGAGTAGTAGGGGGTGGTGAGGCCTCCGCCGCATCGCAGCTGGCCACGGGAGGCAGGAGCACGAGGCACGACCGGCGCTGGCTTGGGCGGCTGGAGCAAGAAGACCAGAGGTTGAAGAAGCACTACGGCCGTTGGATGGACATCGTACGGTCACTGGAGCTAGAATCATGTGTATTGACTAAGTTGACAAAGCCCTCCGTCCCCGTCAACTTGTTAGGCCCACAAGTCAGCCTGCCACTATACTGGGTCCCAGCTAACAGGGGGAGTATTCATTTTTTTGAGCGTAATAAGGAGGCACTTCCTTGTGTGCGAAGATATAGCTGGTGGGTCCGAACTGTCAGCGGCGATAACATTTTTTCGCAAAATACAGAGGCCCTTTTGGTGGGTCCATGATGTGAGGTGGAGGAATCATTATTTTGCGTGTAATAAGGAGGCATTTCCTTGCGTGCGGCTCTGGACCCAACTGTCGGCCTCTCCATGTATAGTCCACTTCAGATGCATGTCGGTCGTTTACCACGTTGACCAGGCCGCGCCGAGAGCACCAGGGCGGTGGACGACGGTGAGGACTAGGAAGGGAACGACACGGAGGCAGGGAAGACTCGGCAGTTGTTTCCCACGTGGAGGGGAGTATGACTGTACAAGGGTTTACTGGTTCGTCTACCATCGCCGGAGAATAACAGCAGGTGTGGGTGAGTAGAGGGATGACTAGGCCAGCGATGGGAGTACGGTGGGGCGATGAGGCCTGCGCGGCAACACTGCCGACCGCGGGGAGGAGGGAGCAGGCAGTCCCACCGGTGCTTGTTTGAGCGGCTGGAGCAGGAAGAGCAGAGATTGAAGAAGCACGACGGCCATTGGATGGCCATCCAACAGTCACTACTTGTGCGCCAACTTTTATTTAGGAAAGCCTCAAATCTATGGAAAACAGCATATAGCCCATCTGCCATTATTTCAAATAATTTACAGCCCATTTGCTAATTATTAAGGTTTTTTGGAGCCCATATTCTTTTTGTTAGCATTACAGCCCATATTGTGGCCACGGTTAAAAAATTATATGAAATTTTGCATATTTCGGTGCGGTTCGAACTATTTTTAATCCCGAAATTTCGACTCATATTCAAACTGATTTTAAAAATAAATGTATATCAATATAAAATCCAACAAATTCTCCACGCATAAAAATTAATGTAATTTAAAATCTCTAAATGAAAAAAGATATTTGAAACTAATTGCCGGTTTGATGTGTTTTAAAAATGTACAACTCATTTCTCATTACTGATGGGCCATTTTCTCGGCCAGCCGAATGAAAGCTCTCCTCGTCTTGAAAGATTTGCACCCCAACAGGCCTGACAAAGCGACTTACTTGGCAAATCACAAAAAAACTGGGCTGTGGCCGTGGACCCAGCTGTCAGCCTCTCCACGTACAGTACCCTTCTGTTGGAATGTCATTGACCACGTTGACCATGCCACACTGAGAGCACCAAGGTGGTGGACGACGGCGAGGCCTAGGAAGGGGACGACGCGGAGCCAGGGAAGACGCGGCAGTGGATGCCCACGCGGAGAGGAGTACGAGGGTTCACTGGTTTGGCTGCGGTGTGAGGCTGCCATCACCGCAGGGCCTGGCTAGCGGTGGGAGTAGTAGGGGGCGATGAGGCCTCAATGGTAGCACAGCCGGCCACTGGAGGCAGGAGCAGGCGGTCTCCCCGAGGCTGGTTTCGGCGGGTGGTGCAAGAAGAGCAGCGATTGAAGAAGCAGCAGGACCGTTCGATTCAAATCCAACGGTTACTACTGCTAGAATCGTTTGTTGACTAGGTTGACAAGGCCTGCGTACGCGTCAACTTAGTAGGCCGACAGGTCAGCCTCCCAACCGGTGCGCCCCAGATGTCAGTGGGAGGAATCATTTTTTTCGCGTAATAAGGAGGCAGTTGATTGCGTGGGGCAGGCTAGCGGAGGGAGTAGGGTGGGCCGGGGAAGCCTGCGCGGCATCACAGCGGGCCACAAGAGGAGGGAGCAGGCAGTCCCGCCGGCATTAGTTTAGGCGGCTGGAGCAGGAAGATCAGAGATTGAAGAAGCACGTCGGCCGTTGGATGGACATCCAACAGTCACTGCTGCTAGAATCGTGTGTTCACTGACAAAGCCTTGCGTAAACAAGTCAGCCTCGAAAGCTGTGGCGTGTACAGCCCATTTGCTATTATTTTTATAATTTTTACTCATTTTCTAATTCATATTGAATTTATTGCAGCCCGTTTTCCATTTTTAGAATTGCTAGCCATTTTTTGGTCAGTACCAGGGTCAAAAAATTAACTAGATATGTGGGAAATTTTGAAAATTCGCAAATTTTTGCTGGGGGACGAAATATTCTTATTCCAAAAATTAATAGACATACTAAAACAAATTTAAAAATAAATTAGTATTATGTCATGTTAAATCCAATGAAATACGTATAAGATATCAGTGAAGAACAAAAACAAAAAAAGAAACTTATATCCCATTTGCTATAATTTTTTGGAATTTTCAACCCCTTTTGATATTAATTTTAACAGACATTGACCATACGCTTAAGCCAGGCCGGAATGCATCCCTCCTCGTCTTGAAAGATTTGCAGTCCAGTAATTCAGAAAAAACAAATAGGCCTAGCTTGGGTATTCTTCAAAAAGAAATACTGGGCTACCTATTTTCCCAAAGAACTGGTGCATGAGCATTTAGCTTTATTCATTTATTTATTTATTTATTTATTTATGTTTAGGGGACCATGAGCATGTACCTGGGCCAGATTCATGTGAGAGCCTCCCTTCCAGTTAATTATGGGCTTCTCTATTGGGCCTTCATCAGTGGGCTGCATGTTATCAACAAGTGGAAAATGTGTTCCGTACGAAAAATAGTATGCGCTATATATGGTACGGGCACTAAAGGATCGAACCGTGCAACGACTTCCAAAACATTTTGTTTGTCATTCTAACAACATATTTATTCAACCAACAGATGAAATATACTACTGATTGTACACTGAAAACAACATCAGCAGCAACCAGGGCTGGGGGTGCAACAGAAGCAGTAAGCAAGCCAGAAGAGTGAAGACGCAGCTCTCTCTTCCAAACCAAACATCAGCCATCATTACAAAAGGGCTACCAAAAAAGAACAAGTGTATGCATCAAACTAAGTAAAGATCCTACTACACCAAGTGTACGCATCTAACTAACTGGCTCAGTTAGACGTTACTATTTATTAAGCTGTGGAGATTGGCTGACGGCTTGAACCAGATGGGTGCTTGACGAGGGAAACTCCAGCCAGCAGGTCGAAGTCTGATACTTGCGACCCTGTCTCCTACTTTGGGCTACTGAGCGTGGCGGCACATATCAGGGTATGGTGCATGCAGAGACGCATGGTACGCTGTGTACACACAGTTTTGCCTAATGAACGAAACCGCGCTGCCATCATGATCCTTGCCGTCGGTTATCTCATGGTTAATCAGATAATTCAGTCCGACAAACAGAGAGCGTGTACCAAGGCTACTTACCAGCCTCTAGTCAAAAATTCCTGAAGGCCCAGAGAAGCTGGGATCCTGCTCAAAGACCTTGTAGTGACTGTGATTGTATTCCGCGGAACAACACGTCCGGTACATGCGAACGATCATCAATCTTTCGCCATCGTCTGATCGAGCCAGGAACCACCTGCAACTGCGATGCCGCTTTTCTTTGAAAGGTTCTGGGATTAGGAAGGGTAGGGACACCAGGCGGCCTACAACATCATATCAAGTTGGAGTCAAATAAAAAGGGCTCTTGATTTAGTCAATCTTAAGAACCGTGAGGGAGTCCTGGATAAGGGGGTGTTCGGGTTGCCGGACTATACCTTCAGCCGGACTCCAGGACTATGAAGATACAAGATTGAAGATTTCGTCCCGTGTCCGGATGGGACTTTCCTTGGCGTGGAAGGCAAGCTTGGCGACACGGATATTCAAGATCTCCTACCATTGTAACCGACTTTGTGTAACCCTAACCCTCTCCGGTGTCTATATAAACCGGAGGGTTTTAGTCCGTAGGACAACATCATCATACAACAATCATACCATAGGCTAGCTTTTAGGTTTACCCTCCTTGATCTCGTGGTAGATCTACTCTTGTACTACCCATATCATCAATATTAATCAAGCAGGACGTAGGGTATTACCTCCATCAAGAGGGCCCGAACCTGGGTAAAACATCGTGTTCCTTGCCTCCTGGTACCATCTGGCCTAGACGCACAATTCGGGACCCCCTACCCGAGATCCGCCGGTTTTGACACCGACATTGGTGCTTTCATTGAGAGTTCCACTGTGTCGTCGCTTTCAGGCCCGATGGCTCCTTTGATCATCAACAGCAATGCAGTCCAGGGTCAGACTTTTCTCCCCGGATAGATCTTCGTCTTCGGCGGCTTCGCACTGCGGGCCAATTCGCTTGGCCACCTTGAGCAAATCGAAAGCTACGCCCCTGGCCATCAGGTCAGGTTTGGAAGCCTAAACTACACGACTGACATCCGCGGGGACTTGATCTTCGATGGATTCGAGCCACAGCCAAGCGCGCTGCACTGTCTCGATGGGCATGATATAGCTCTGCCGCCGAACAGCGCCTTGGAGGCCGCACACGCATCGGCTCCGACCATTGATTCGGAGCCTACTGCGCCGATCGAGGATCAGCGGTTGGACGCTGCCTCAGGGGCTGCGATCTCAGAAGCGATCGAGCCGAACTCTAGCCCCGCACTCCGCATGGCCCGTGACTCCAAGGAGCCGGATTCCTCTCCATACTCCGAGCCCCCCGCGCCCCTGCCGATTGAATCCGATTGGGCGCCGATAATGGAGTTCACCGCCGCGGACATCTTTCAGCACTCGCCCTTCGGCGACATCCTGAATTCTCTAAAGTCTCTCTCTTTATCAGGAGAGCCCTGGCCGGACTACGGTCAGCAAGGTTGGGATACAGACGATGAAGAAATTCAAAACCCACCCACCACCCACTTCATAGCCACTGTCGACGACTTAACCGACATGCTTCACTTCGACTCCGAAGACATCGATGACATGGACGACGATGTAGGAGACGAACAAGAACCAGCACCTATAGGGCGCTGGAAGGCCACCTCGTCATACGACATATATATGGTGGACACTCCAAAGGATGGAGATGGCGATGGAACAGCGGGGGATGATACCTCTAAGAAACAGCCCAAGCGTCGGCGTCAGCAGTGCCGCTCTAAATCCCGCCAAAGCAAAAATGGTGATTCCGGCACAGGAGATAATACTACTCCGGATAGCGCCGAAGAACACCCCCTCCAGCAAGATTCAGCACAGGAGGACAGAGAAGCCAACCCTCACAAGAGGGCGGCGCACCAAGAGGTTGAGGACGATAATTATACGCCTCCCTCCGAAGACGAGGCAAGCCTCGACGACGACGAGTTCGTTGTGCCAGAGGATCCCGCCAAACAAGAGCGTTTTAAACGAAGGCTTATGGCCACGGCAAGCAGCCTCAAGAAAAAGCAGCAACAGCTTAGAGCTGATCAGGATTTGCTAGCTGTCAGATGGACTGAAGTCCTTGCGGCCGAAGAGTATGAACTCGAACGCCCCTCCAAGAGTTACCCAAAGCGCAGGCTGCTACCCCGACTAGAGGAGGAAGCACCTACATCACCAGCGCAGGACATGGCCGACCGGCCACCTCGTGGCCGCGACAGAGAGGCCTCTCGGCCCTCCACTCAAGCCATGCCCCGGTGCCGCGTCAAGCATACTAAGGCACGGGAAAATGCGCCCGACCTGCGCAACATACTGGAGGACAAGGCAAGGCAAACAAGATCGATCTACGGATCGCGCAGGCGCCCCAAGGCATGTGACGGTGATTGTCACTCCGGATGCAATGAATCCGGCCGGGCCGAACTCAACAGACAAAGCTCCTTCGAGCTGCGTCGTGATATAGCCCAATACAGAGGCGCCGCACACCCACTATGCTTCATAGATGAAGTAATGGATCATAAAGTCCCTGAGGGCTTCAAACCCGTAAACATCGAATCGTACGATGGCACAACAGATCCTGCGGTATGGATCGAGGATTATCTCCTTCATATCCACATGGCCCGCGGTGATGATCTACACGACATCAAATACCTCCCACTCAAACTTAAGGGACCGGCCCGGCATTGGCTTAACAGCTTGCCAGCAGACTCAATCGGTTCTTGGGAGGACCTGGAAGCCGCATTCCTTGACAACTTCCAGGGCATTTAAGTGCGACCACCGGACGCGGATGACCTAAGCCGCATAATTCAGCAGCCAGAGGAATCGGCTAGGCAATTCTGGACACGGTTCCTAACAAAGAAAAACCAGATAGTCGACTGTCCGGACGCAGAGGGCTTAGCGGCCTTCAAGCATAATATCCGTGATGAGTGGCTTGCCCAGCACCTGGGACAGGAAAAGCCAAAATCTATGGCAGCCCTCACGACACTCATGACCTGCTTTTGCGCGGGAGAAGAGAGTTGGCTAGCGTGTGGCAACAATTTAACCAAGAACCCTGGTAATTCGAATACCAAGGACAAAAGCGACAGGTCGCGTCGGAACAAACAAAAGCGCCGCGTTAACAGCGACAGCAACGAGGATACGGCAGTTAATGCCAGATTCCGAGGCTACAAATCAGGTCAACGGAAAAAGGCATTCAAAAGAAATACTCAGGGCCCGTCCAGTTTGGACCGAATACTCGACCACTTGTGCCAGATACATGGCACCCCCGAAAAGCCAGTCAATCACGCCAACAGGGATTGTTGGGTGTTTAAGCAGGCAGGCAAGTTAAGAGTCGAAAACAAAGACAAGGGGCTGCATAGCGACAATGAGGAGGAGCCCAGGCCGCCGAACAATAGTGGTCAGAAGGGATTTCCCCCGCAAGTGCGGACGGTGAACATGATATACGCAACCCACATCCCCAAGAGGGAGCGGAAGCTTGTGTTACGGGACGTATATGCGATGGAGACAGTCGCCCCAAAGTTCAACCCATGGTCCTCCCGCCCGATCACCTTTGATCGAAGGGACCACCCCACTAGCATCCGTCACGGCGGCTTCACCGCATTGGTTCTAGACCCAATCATTGATGGATTTCATCTCACAAGAGTCCTCATGGATGGAGGCAGCAGCCTGAACCTGCTTTACCAGGATACAGTGCGAAAAATGGGCATAGATCCCTCGAGGATCAAGCCCACCAAAACGACCTTTAAAGGCGTCATACCAGGTGTTGAAGCCAACTGTGATACTGGAAGTGGTCTTCGGATCTCCGGTCAATGGGAAGTGGTCTTCGGATCTCCGGATAACTTCCGAAGCGAGGAGTTAATCTTTGACATAGTCCCGTTCCATAGTGGCTATCACCCACTGCTCGAGCGAACTGCATTCGCAAAATTCAATGCGGTACCGCACTATGCATACCTCAAGCTCAAGATGCCAGGCCCTAGAGGAGTAATCACGGTCAATGGGAACACTGAACGCTCCCTCCGAACGGAGGAGCACGCGGCAGCGCTCGCAGCAGAAGTACAAAGCAGCCTCTCTAGGCAGTTCTCCAGTTCGGCCTTCAAAAATCCGAACACTGTCAAGCGCACCCGGAGTACCCTACAACAAGACCGCCCGGCACGTTCTGAGCTAGCGTAGCATTGTGGCCCCAACCCTAGCCCTCGGGATATAGCGAAACCAGTGCTTCGCGTACATAACTACGCTCTTGAAATACCATGGGCACAGGGGAAGGGGCACTATCACGGCACGCCCGAAATACGGCTTAAACCGCACCAGGTGCTGCCGGATTCCTTTTTTTTTCTTACTCTCAGGACTCCATACTTCGGACGACCCGTTCGGCAATTCAACTGCCGCACAAACGATGCAAGATCCAGGAGAGCAGACAAGCCAAGCCGCATTATGGAACTCCCAGGTGGTCTCTATTGCGAGCAGTATACCTATTTTTTAATACAATTCCGTGGCCTGCCCCTGGCCAGGACATGTTAAACAGTCCAATTTCTTTTGCTTATCGCACTATTTGTATCGTTCCGCTTTCATAGCAAACTTTCTGTAAACAATGCATAGCTTTTTGTCTATTTTTTGCATTATCCTCTTTCTATATATATGTTTATTAATAACATGTCGCATCCGTACACTGTGGTACGGCAAAATACGCCAGGGGCTTCAGTACCCATCTATATGGCGTGAGAAGTCCGTACACTTTCAGAAGTGCGGTACCCCGAACTTATAGCACTATATGCATCGGCTCCGAATCATGATTTGGGTCAATGGTTGGGTTTGCCCGGCTCCTATGTTTTGGTGCCTTACGTTCCGCTATATCGGCTAAGGTAGCACTAGGAGAACTACCGCGATTGTGCCCCAATTGAGCTGGGCTGTAGAGAAAGCTAAAACCGACTGTCATGATGAGGCGAGAGACCGGTCGTTGTTCGAGAGGTTTTTCGAGTCCTTGAAGGCTTATGCCGCTTCAAGCGAGGAACCGGCTTTGTCCGGCCAAGGCGTGGATAGTGCCCTGAACTCGGTCTTCCGAATACTAGGGGCTTCGCCGAAATTTAAAATTATAGTGTTCTATGGCTAAGTGAGAGTGTTCAAGCATTATAGTCCGATTGCCTTGTTCGTTGTGTTGAGCGCCTCCCTCAACGGATCCAATCATGGGAAAAAGAGCGCTCAGGTTTATCCCGAACACCCCAGCACTAGTGGCATGGGGGCAGAAGCCGACGACTGGCAATCTCTCACTTTTTTGATAAACGGCCGCACAGAAAGTAATATTTTAAATTCAAGCATTGCTTAGCGCATATGAACAAGTTTTCAGCGCATAGGATAACACGAGCGAGTTCATTCAAAATTACATCCTTGGTGCATTCATCCGCCATAAGGCGGGCACCGGCCAGAACATCCTTGTAATAGTTCTCGGGCTTGCGATGCTCCTTCCCCGGTGGCGGCCCGTCCCTCACAAGCTTCTCATCGTCCAGCTTACCCCAGTGCACCTTTGCACGGGCAAGGGCCCTACGGGCACCTTCGATGCAGACGGAGCGCTTGATGACCTCGAGCCTTGGACAAGCCTCCACCAGCCGCCGCACCAGTCCGAACTAGCTCCCAGGCAGGGCCTCTCTAGGACACAGCCGAACTGTGAAGCCCTTCAGGGCCTGTTCGGCCACCTTGTGGAGCTCGACCAGCTGCTTCAGCTGGTCGCTCAAGGGCACAGGGTGTTCGGCCTCAGCGTACTGAGACCAGAACACCTTCTCCGTCGAGCTGCCTTCCTCGGCTCGGTAGAATGCGGTGGCATCGGATACGCTGCGGGGAAGATCTGCGAATGCCCCTGGAGAGCTCCCGATTCGGGTAAGTAACAAGTAGTTTACTTTTATATGTCTGCTTTGCATAGAGAATGCCTTACCCGCCGCTATCTTTTTCACCGCATCCAATTCCTGGAGGGCCTTCTGGGCTTCGGGCTTGGCAGATTTGGCAGTTTCAAGGGCCGCAGCAAGCTCGGACGCTCGCGTCTTCGAGTCGAGCTCCAAACTGTCATGTTTTTTCATGAGAGCCTGAAGCTCTTGCTGCACCTCGGCGACCTGCGCCTCAAATTTCTCCTGCTTGGTGCGCTCCGTGGCCGCTCTCTTCTTGGCCTCGGACAGCGCCTGCTTGAGGGTCGCCACCTCAGTTGTGGCCCCTACAATAAGCAGTATACTCCTGTCATTTTTTGCAATTGCGTCTTCTTATAGGCATTTTTTCTATAAGGTATCTCTTACCTTCTTTCTCCTGAGCTGTCGTTTGGCAAGGCCGAGCTCTTGCTCGGTCTGCTCGAGGCCCTGCTTCAGGGCATCCACCTCCGCAGTCAGTGCGGCGGTGGCCAGCAGCGAAGCCTGCATACGTATATTGACTCCTTTTTACTTAGACTCCTGCGATATTTAATAGATCCTCTATTCGGCTTTTCTTTCCGAATGCCAAACAGAGCATCAGGGGCTACTGTCTATGCAGTAATATTTTTACATACTTCTACTTACCTCGAAGTCTGTTAGAAGGCTAGTACAAGCTTCAGTAAGTCCGCTTTGGGCGGACCGAACCTTCTGGACCACCGTACTCATGATGGCACGGTGCTCCTCGTCGATGGAGGCGCCCTTAAGCACCTCTAGCAGATTGTCCGGCGCCTCCGGTTGGAAGGAAGACGCTGGCTCAATAGGCTTGCTCCTCTTGGCAGGAGTTTGCCTGCCACGGTCCGGAACCGTTGATTATTCCGGCGCGGTGTCTGGCTTAAAGCCGGACTTGGAGCCCTGGGGGGTCTTGTCCCCTTTACTCCTGGAGTCCGGGAGGTCGCCTCGCGGCTCCTCCTGGACCACCTCCTCTTGCCCCGGAGCTTGTCGCGACGCCACTTCGGCGTCATCCGCAGCACAGGGGGAGGCAGCGGCGGAACTGAATTCACGTCCAATGAATCCAGGGAGCTGCTCGACGACTCGTCGAGCCCGTCCTTGGGCGGGCTGCATGATTATATTCGACATTAGGGAAAGCTGTGCAACAAAAGGAATATCATGAGTTACTCTGGTATCTGAACACTTATGATTTCGCCGGACACTTGGCCCTGTCCGGCCACTCCTCTTCGTCCTCGTCGGTGTCGGGGGCGTAGTCCGGTGGAGGGGTTTTCCTCTTCTTGGACCCCTCGGCCTCCCCTACTGGGGCGGCCTTCCTCTTCTTTCCTCCCCCCGCTGGAGGGGGAGAGGTTTCTTCTTCCTCCTCCTCGTCTTCATGGGAGGAGTGCGTCTCGGACTCGTCGGACGATGAATCCGACACCACCATATGCCGAGAACTCTTTCGAGTCCCCGTGGCCTTCTTATTCTTGGCCTTCTTCTCCGGCACCACATAAGGTGCCGGAACCAACAGCTTCACTTAGAGAGAAGGGGCTGGGTCTTCGGGCAAGGGAGCCGGACAGTTAATCAGTCCGGACTTCGCCTGCCAACCCTGTCAACGGTGAGGGAGTTTAGATCCGCATAGAATCAAACTATAAAGAAAACTTAACATCCTGTAAAAGGTGAAACTATTTTACCTCGCCAGCAGGACGCTGCGAGCTGAATCCGCGGTCTTCGGAGGCGGATGTGGGAGCCTCGGCGCCTTTGGTTAGCCCCTTCCAGACATCTTCGTACGTCATGTCGAAGAGCCTGCTCAGAGTTCGGTGCTGCGCCGGGTTGAACTCCCACAAATTGAAGTCCCGTTCTTGACACGGAAGGATCCGGCGGATGAGCATGACCTGGACTACGTTAACAAGCTTGAGCTGCTTGTTCACTAGTGACTGGATGCATTTTTGCAGTCCGGTCACCTCTTCTTCATCGCCCCATGACAAGCCCGTCTCCTTCCAGGACGTGAGCCGCGTAGGGGGTCCGGATCGGAATTCAGGGGCTGCGATCCACTTCGGATCGCGTGGCTCGGTGATGTAAAACCACCCTGACTGCCACCCCTTCAAAGTCTCCACAAAGGAGCCCTCGAGCCATAGGACGTTGGCTATTTTGCCCGCCATGGCACCTCCGCACTCCGCCTGGTTGCCGCGCACCACCTTTGGCTTGACGTTGAAGGTCTTGAGCCAGAGGCCGAAATGGGGGCGGATGCATAGGAAAGCCTCGCACACGACGATAAACGCCGAGATATTGAGGATGAAGTTTGGGGCCAGATCATGGAAATCTAGGCCATAGTAGAACATGAGCCCGCGGACAAATGGGTGGAGAGAAAAACCCAGTCCGTGGAGGAAGTGGGGAAGAAATACTACCCTCTCATGGGGCCTTGGGGTGGGGAGAAGCTGCCCCTCCTCAGGAAGCCGGTGCGTGATGTCTTTGGACAGGTATCCGGCCTTCCTTAGCCTTTTAACATGGCCCTCCATGACGGAGGAGACCATCCACTTGCCTCCTGCTCCGGATATTGTTGGAGAAGGTTGAGGTAGGAAGTGCGGGCTTGGGCGCTGCAGCTCGGGTGCGCAGAAGATGGATAGGCAAAGGAGGAAGAAGGCGTAGGTAAAAAGACGGATCCTTATCCCCTTATATGGGCGGATGCGACTATGCGTCCCCACCAGCCTAGTAAAACTTGCTTGCCTCCCAAGCGCCGTGATAAATGGCACGGTTGGGTTACCCACGTCCATATTGATGAGAATCCCGTAAATGGAGGACACGATCTCTGCTTTGACAAGACGTGCCAAGGAAACCGCCTCGCGAAACACGCTGAGGTGGAAAAGTGAAAACGATTCGAATAAAGGCTTGGCCGTAGTGTGATGTCACGCTGCGGAATACGTCGGCAGATTAGATTTGTGTTAATATTATTCTCTCTGTGGCAATACGTGGAAACTTATTTTGCAGAGCCGAACACTACTCTTGGTGTTTACAAACTTTTATGAAGAATTTGGAGGAGGAACCCGCCTTGCAATGCCGAAGACAATCTACGCGTCGGACTCGTCGTCATTGAAGCCTGGTTCAGGGGCTACTGAGGGAGTCCTGGATTAGGGGGTGTTCGGGTAGCCGGACTATACCTTCAGCCGGACTCCAAGACTATGAAGATACAAGATTGAAGATTTCGTCCCGTGTCCGGATGGGACTTTCCTTGGCGTGGAAGGCAAGCTTGGCAACGCGGATATTCAAGATCTCCTACCATTGTAACCGACTTTGTGTAACCCTAACCCTCTCCGGTGTCTATATAAATCGGAGGGTTTTAGTCCGTAGGACAACATCATCATACAACAGTCATACCATAGGCTAGCTTTTAGGGTTTAGCCTCCTTGATCTCGTGGTAGATCTACTCTTGTACTACCCATATCATCAATATTAATCAAGCAGGACGTAGGGTTTTACCTCCATCAAGAGGGCCTGAACTTGGGTAAAACATCGTGTTCCTTGCCTCCTGTTACCATCCGGCCTAGACGCACAGTTCGGGACCCCCTACCCGAGATCCGCCTGTTTTGACACCGACAAACAGCATGTTATGAGCATGAATATTTTTTCAGCAAATGTTGACAGTAATATAAGCAAGCCATCATGATATCATTGGAAATCAACATACTGCTGTAACAGCCGTTTGTAGCGATGACTGGAGTAGGCCAGCAATACGTCTAGCCATAGAAGGAGTCGACAGCGTAAATAAAGCCCTTGTGTTCAATGGCATCAGAGAACCATGGAGGATGTATAATCCTGTGATGGACGTGCAGATTTATCCACTTACCGTAGTGACCTGTCAGATAGGCGAGAGCGCAGTTGAAGAACGCAATTAGCCTGGAGTCTTTATAATTCACAGATCTTGTGGGCACTTGGCAGATTACAACCTTGAGCAAATCAAACTTGGTATCATGTTGGCTACTATAAGATTCCATGTATTCTGGGCCGCGGTGCCAAAGTAGTGCAGTGTTAATCGAAGGAAGGGGGATCAATCGCCGGGTGTAGACCTCCACGAGCATCCAGCTGCCGCGACCGTCGACGAGCACCATCCAAGACGTGTTCATGCCGACCCAGTACATACCGTTAATGTAGTTGAGGCTGACGAGGATCGGATCGCAGTCAAGGGGGTTGATGCTCGCCACCCTACGATCGTTATGCTGTGTGACACGCCGTTTCTGAAGATCAGGCGGCATCAGCAAGCAAGGAGCTGGCTTAAAAAGCCCCGGCCTGAGGGCTTTGAGTAAACGGTATAGCCCCGACGAGCATGCGGCAAGCGGCATAGTACTGAGATTTTCCACACGCGAAACAATGAGCTTGATTACCTCTGTGGGGAGCGAATTACAGCCACTCTTTCGGAGGACGCTGCTCGGTTCTGCCATTATTAGTGTTTGGGTTTCGGACGAGGGGGGAGGCGCCTTAGCGGGGATGGAAGATTGGACGAGTTTATGTGCGGACAAAGATGGAGAAGCGAATATGTGCTGCGGGAAGTGGACATGTGATGATGACTACAGCACGCCGCTTGACTTACGAGACACATACCAGCAGCGTAGGGTCATGTCGATGCCAGACAACTTGCTTGAGTGATAACAGTACTGGTACTCCCTACAGTGCTATGCCCTAACTTGCTTGAGTAGAGTAGTAGAGTAGGACATTGCTCTACTACTAGCACCAGAGTAGTAGTATATTCTAATATAAAATAGTTACAAACTTAAATGCAAAAGCGTGGAACGACTACGAACCGTGCTCAAAGACCGTGTATACGTGGTGTTTGGACATGGGCGACAACCTCAACGCCAACGGTGCTGCTCCTGTTGCACCGTATGTGTTTCTGTCCTTCCTGTTCGAAATCCAAGGAGGTTCACCTGGACATACGCATTATCAATTTAAATGTTGATCATTAGTCTTTGCTCAATGTAATCCGCTGTCTAAGCATGTGGAGACTTCCATGCAGGATCTTGCTCTATTGGAGTATCGCGCAAGAATAAAAGTGTATCCGTTTATGTGTACCTAAGGCCATTAGTTGAAGAACTTTTACAGCTGTGGAATGGAAACGGTGTACGTACGTGGGATGAGCACAGACATGAGGAATTCAACCTTAAGGCGTTGCTGTTCATGACCATCAACGATTGGCCCGCTCTCAGTAACCTTTCAGGACAGACAAACAAAGGATACCACGCATGCACGCACTATTTAGATGACACTAAAAGTATATACCTGGACAAATGCAGGAAGAATGTGTACCTGGGCCATCGTCCATTTCTTCCGACCAACCATCAATGTCGAAAGAAAGGCAAGCATTTCAAAGGCGAGGCAGATCACCGGAAGAAGCCCGCCATGCGCACCGGTGATCACGTGCTTGCTATGGTCAATGATTTACACTACGTAATCTTTGGAAAGGGTCCCGGTGGACTAGCTATTCCGAATGACGCTGAGGGACACGCACCCATGTGGAAGAAGAAATCTATGTTTTGGGACCTACCCTACTAGAAAGACCTAGAGGTCCGCTCCTCAATCGACGTGATGCACGTGACGAAGAACCTTTGCGTGAACCTGCTAGGCTTCTGGGGCGTGTATGGGAAGACAAAAGATACACCTGAGGCACAGGAGGACCTGCAAAATTTGCACGAAAAAGAAGGCATGCCTCTGAAGTAGTATAAAGGTCCTGCCAGCTACGCTCTTATGAAAGAAAAGAAAGAAATCTTGTTTGAATGCCTGCTCAGTATAAAGGTCACGACTGGCTTCTCGTCGAATATAAAGGGAATAATAAATATGCCAGAGAAAAAGTTTCAGAACCTAAAGTCTCATGACTGCCACATGATTATGACGCAACTGCTTCCGGTTGCATTGAGGGGGCTTCTACCGGAAAACGTCCAATTAGCCATTGTGAAGCTATGTGCATTCCTCAATGCAATCTCTCAGAAGGTGATCGATCAAGGCTAAGGAGTGATGTGGCGCAATGTCTTGTCAGTTTCAAGCTGGTGTTCCCACCATCCTTGTTCAATATCAGGACGCACGTCGTAGTTCATCTAGTCGACGAGATTGTCATCCTGGGGCCCGTATTTCTACACAATATGTTCCCCTTTGAGAGGTTCATGGGAGTCCTAAAGAAATATGTCCATAACCGCGCTAGGCCAGAAGGAAGCATCTCCATGGGCCATCAAACAGAGGATGTTATCGTGTTTTGTGTTGACTTCATTCCTGGCCTTAAGAAGATAGGTCTCCCTAAATCGCGGTATGAGGGGAGACTGACTGGAAAAGGCACTCTTGGAAGAGACTCAATAACATGCAGGGACGGATATTCTTGGTCTCAAGCAAACTACACAGTTCTACAGAACTCTACCTTGGTGACCCCGTATGTCGATGAACACCAGAGCAGTCTGCGCTCCAAACACCCGGAGCAGTGCGACGACTGGATTACATGTGAACACATCATGACTTTCAGCAGTTGGTTGGAAACACGTCTCAGAGGTGACAACACTGTTTGTGATGAGTTGTACTTGTTGTCCAGGGGACCATCTTTGACTGTATTGACTTACAAAGGATACGCGATAAATGGGAATACATTTTACACGATCGCCCAAGATCAAAAGAGCACCAACCAAAACAGCGGCGTCCGCTTTGATGCAGCAACCGAGAGCGGAAAGGACACATATTGTGGTTACATAGTGGACATATGGGAACTTGACTACGGACCTGATTTTAAGGTCCCTTTGTTTAAGTGCAAATGAGTCAATCTGTTAGGCGGCGGGGTACAGGTAGACCCACAGTACGGAATGACAACAGTGGATCTGAAAAATCTTGGGTACACTAACGAACCGTTCGTCCTAGCCAATGATGTGGCACAGGTTATCTATGTGAAGGACATGTCTACCTAACCGAGAAAAAGAAAAGATAAGGAAGCAAATACATCATACGATGAGCCAAAGCGCCACATAGTTCTTTCAGGAAAAAGGGACATCCTGGGAGTGGACGGCAAGACAGACATGTCTGAATATTATGAAAAGTTTCATGAAATTGCTCCCTTCAATGTCAAGGCTGACCCAAGCATCCTGATAAACAATGAAGATTATCCATGGTTACGGCGCAATAAGCAAATGACACAAGCGAAGAAAAAGTGAAGACTTTCTCCCGCAACTATTATGATGATACCATGCCAACTTTGTAACACACGAACATGCTACCATTGTCCGTTTTGTACATGCACATGCTATGTGGGTGAAATTATGATACCATGCCAACTTTCAAATTTTTCAGAGTCCATTTGAAATGCTTTCATGTCTTATGATTCGGCCCTCGTAATACCATGACCATTAGTCCCTGGCCCATGCCAACTTTCAACTTTCAACTTTCTAAAACTAATGGCACTAACAGAAAGTTTATTATTTTGCTCCTCGCCCCTGGCCCATGACCATTAGTCCCGGTTTGTGCCACAAACCGGGACTAAAGGGTTGGTTCTCGTTGCGGGCAGAGTTTAGTCCCACCTCGCCAACCGAAGGGTGCTCACACCGGTTTATAAGCCCTTCCCTCTCAAAGTGAAAATAGATGCCCTAATAGAGAAAAGTTTAACCTAAATTCATAGTGAATTTCTCGGAAATTCATAGAAATTTAGTAGGAATTTAGGTTGAATTTTCTCTATAAGCGCATCTATTCTCATTTTTTAGTAAGTTAATCACAAACTTGTGATTCAAACAATTTTCAAAGAATTCAAATTTTAACTATTCAAATTTGAAAACTAATGGCACTAACACAAAGTTTATAATTTTTCTAAAACTAATGGCACTAACAGAAAGTTTATAATTTTGCTAACCTAAAAGTAAACAGAATTAAAAAATAAAGCAAAAAACAAAAGAAAATAAATAATACAGAAAACAAAACAAAAAAACTGGAAAAAAATGAAAATAGCAACAATAAGTATTTTGTTGTAAGTAGAAACAAAACAAAATAAATACAGCAACAAATAAAAAACAAAAAAAGTGTTTTCAAATTTGAAAACTAATGGCACTTACAGAAAGTTTATAATTTTTCTAAAACTAAAAGCAAAAAGAATTAAAAAATAAAGCAAAAAACAAAAGAAAATAAATAATGCAGAAAACAAAACAAAAAAACTGGAAAATAAATAAATATAGCAACAATAAGTATTTTGTTGTAAGTAGAAACAAAAAAAGTGCCACCTACTGGGCACCCACGGCCTGAATACGACTAGAAACCCTACCATGGGCCAGGATTCAGGCCCGCAGGAGGCCCAGTAGGCCCACAGCCACACATTGCATGGTTAGGCCCGAAAGACTTCTTTAGAGAGGAGCTCGAGAGGGAAGGCGCACCGCACCTTATAAACAGGTGCGGCTCCCTCTCAACTAGCGAGGTGGGACTAAACATTTGGGCGCGGGGCAGCACAAGGCCTTTGGTCCCGGTTGGTGGCACCAACCGGGACTAAAGGGGGCATTGATCATGGTTCGTGGCACCAACCATGACCAATGCCCCCCTTTAGTCCTAGTTGGTGACACCAACCGGGACCAAAGGCCGCCGCTTCCCGCCCTTTGGGCTGCTGAAAAGAGGCCTTTGGTCCCGGTTGGTGGCACCAACCGGGACTAAAGGGGGGCATTGGTCCCGGTTGGTGCCACGAACCGTGACCAATGCGCCGTCTATATAAGCAAGACTTGTGAAAATTTTCGTTCAGTTCTTCAATCGTGCCCCGACGACGCCGCCAGGCTGCCCCTTTGCGCCTCGCCGTCGCCGTCGTCGCCCTGCCTCCGACGCCGTCCCGCGCCGCCCCGATGCCATCGCCGTGCGCCAACCCTCGCCGTGGCGGTCTCTCCGCGCCGCCCCGACGCCGTCGCCTCCCCTTGTCGCGCCCCGACGCCGTCGCCGCCCCGCCTCTGCCTCGCCGCGCCCCAGCTGCCCCGCGCCGCCGTCGCCTCTGCCTCGTTGTGGTCTGGGCCGGCACCGCCCCCCTCTTCCCCCTTTTTTTGCACATATATGTTTTTTCCTGCAGATTATATGTATATGTATGAGTATATGTATGTGCTGAAAAGATAGATTTTTAGAAAAGATACTATTTTTTGTTGATGACATGATGATGTTTTTTTTCATACATGCATTTTTTCATATATGTATTAATTTTTTTAAGTTGTTATTAGATATCGATTTTAGGTTAGTGCATTTTATCACTGATTTTAGGTTAGTTGATCGATTTAGTGCATTTTATGTTTGTTGCATTTTATGTTTGTTGCATTTTAGGTTAGTGCATTTGCTAAGTGATATTAAGAAAGGAAGGAAAAGAAGAATAGGAAAGAAGAAAATAAGAAGAGGAAAGAAAGAACAAGAGGAGAGGAAGAAAAGTAGAAATAAATAAGAAGAAGAAAAAAGAAGAAAAAGAAGAGGAGAAGAAGAAAGGAATAGTGGAGAAGAAGAGAATCTTCTCCACTATTCCTTTCTTCTTCTCCTCTTTTTTTTCTTCTTTTTTTTCATCGATCTTCTCCTCTAGCTATTCCTTTCTTCGAGGGTTCTATAGGGTCGAGGGATCGAGGGTCGAGGGTTCCAGGGTTGTCTAGGGGTCGAGGGTTCTAGGGTCGTCGAGGGTTCGAGGGGTCAAGGATCGCCGAGGGGTCGAGAGAGGTTTCCTAGTGTCAATGTATTGAAGAAATCCATGGCTTCATCATTAGCCGGAAGTAACCAGGGCATGACGAAGTCCTCCAAAGTTATTTTGGAATGGTGTCCCGGATAGGATAATTTGCCTTTTTGTATGAATTTCAGCAAAGGCCTTCCTAATAACAATATTTGGAAGGTTCTTGTTGAACTTTGTACCAAAAAGCGAATTATCTTATCTGGGACTCCGTTCCAAAATAACTTTGGAGAGCTTCGTACCACCATGCACCTGTTACTTTCGCCTAATGATGAAGACATGGTTTTGTTGAATCCTTTGACACTAGGCAACCTCCCGACACCTCGGCGATCCTCTCGAACATGAGAGGAAGAAGAGGATAAAAAAGAAGAGGAAGAAGAAAAAAAAGAGGAGAAGAAAGAATAGAGGTTCCTATATTCTTTCTTCTCCTCTTTTTTTCTTCTTCCTCTTCTTGTTTTATCCTTGAAGCATTGTCGAGGCCACCCCAAACCCTAGAGAAGCAGCTCGAGGCCACTAATTAATATTAGTTCTACGTTTTTGCCACTAATATATCCATCTCTCATGTTTGAATAATAATTGCCATGTTGTCAATATTTGTAGAAACTATGGACACCGCCCGAGACGAAGTACAAGAAGAGTTGTTGAGGGACATAATCGCACGAGGAAGTGATGCCATCTGCTTGTTGTTTCTCAACGACACCGATGGTCTGGAAGAAGCTGGCTATGATTATGATGGCTCTGGTGACCTAATGCCGGTGCAAGAAGGAGACCGTGAGGACGGCTCCGGTGACCCAATGCCGGTGCAAGAAGGAGACCGTGATGACGTCTCCGGTGACCGAACCGAGTCCGGCCAGGTATATATATTAGTTAAGCTTCTGTTGACTAGCTAATTGATGCATTCATTGTTTTGGTATGTACACATATTAATTAAGTCTTTGGTCTTTTTTCTAGCCCTCCGGATCGAGCACAACTTCGGTAAAGAGACGAGGCCTGAAGAAAAAGTTGAGCTCGGATGAAAATTTTGAGATCATAGCAATCGCGCCCGACGGCCAACCGATTGAACCCCTCCGGACAAAGAGCGCATTTGTTGCTCAGTGCGGGGTTTTGGTTAGGAACAAGATCCCGATCAGCATCCAGCAATGGTTTAAGCCGGCTACAGAAGACCCTGAGGTGTCTTATGTCAATGATATGCAGAAAAATGATCTTTGGACTGAGCTGAAGTCAAATTTCACCCTACCGCCAGAGGATAATCCAGAGAAGCCAGTTAAAGAGCAATTAATAAAGTCTTTTGCTCTTAAGAGGATGGCAGAACTATTCAGGAGGTGGAAGAAAGAGCTGAATAAGTTTGTCGAAAATAATGAGACACCAGAATTCAAGGGCAGATATGAGAAGATCAGACATCACTGGCCCACATTTGTGGCCCACAAGACATCGGAAAAGAGTAAGAAGATGTCGGTGACAAACAAGCAAAATGCTGCGAAGAAGAAGCATCACCATCGCACGGGGTCAGGTGGCTACCTCGTAGCCCAGCCTAAGTGGGCCAAGACTGAGAATGATCTGGTTGATAAAGGTATCGAACCAGAGACAATTAACTGGCCAGACCATTTCCGGACTTGGTTCTTCGGGGCTGGCGGAACCTTGGACCCTGTAACAGGGAAGTGCATTTGGACGAACGATCAAATGGACATACCAGTCAGGAAGCTTCAGCACTATATCGAAGCAGCGCAGCAAGGGACGTTCTTTCCAGACAGAGAGAACGACGAGCTCACAATGGCCCTCGGCAATCCTGAGCACCCTGGACGGACATGAGGCACGCCAGGCTCCATTCCGTGGAAGGTTGGGTTTCCGGATGCAGGCGGTTACAAATCCCATGAGAGGAGGAAAAAAGTGCAGCAGACCCAAATGTAGGCGCTGCAAGCAAGGGTACAAGCGATAGAGGAACGAGAAGCAAATCGCAGCAAACGTACTACTGAAGCTTCCCCCGAATCTACCCCGCCATCTCTACGGAGAAGCAGCGTGGCTTCCACCGAGCTGCTTCAGCCGGAGCATGCCTTGACGGCTCCTGCCAGCTATCCCGTGGATGCTATCACGGAGTCTCAAAATTGCCACCTTATGACGCAATGGATGAATTTGAAGGTCAAGGCGGCTGTTGGCTCTGTTTATCCTACTGAACCCGGCGCAACTTTTCACTGCCGGCCGATTCTAGAAGGATATGCTAGGGTGATGGTGGATGAAATAACGGAGGGATTTGAGGACCTCCAGCTTGACCACCCTACCAGTGAAGGGGAGACTAGGCTGGGGTCTTCTCTGAAGACTCCATGCCTATGGCGGAAGGAGCTCATCAACCTTCCAAACTGGACGCCTCCGCCTCCTCCTCCTCCTCCTTCGGCAAGTCAGGGCACTCAGCCTCCTCCACCGCCTCCTCCTCCGGCGAGTCAGGGCACTCCGCCTCCTCCACCGCCTCCTCCTCCGGCGAGTGATGATCAGGGCACTCGACTGGCTCCTTCTCCAGCGCGTGGTGGCACTCCGCCTCCTTCTCCACCTGCGCCGACGCGCCCGAGCAGCCAGCCTCCTCATTTTCCGCCTCGTCAGCAAGGGCGGAAGAGACCTGCCGTCGCTCCGGCTGCTCCGGCGCGTCGTAGTCCTTCTCCTCCGCCTCGTAAGCAAGTAAAGAAGGCAACCGCTCCGTCTGCTCGGCCGGCGTCTACCAGTACAGCCAGAGGCAGGAGGGCATACAGATTCGGTCCTACTCTGAAGACTCCAGAGAAGTTACGATACGAGAGGACCCCGGAGGAGAACGCCGAGATCGCACGAACCGAAGTGGATGACTGGTTTCAAGGGTTGAAAGCAAAGAGACATCCACTTCCGGAGGAGAAGGTAGATCCGGTGAAAGCAAAGCGCACTCTGGCTGCCCTGACAAAACCACCCAAGTCTCCGCCGAAAGGAAACTATGAGCACATTATTGGAAAGGAATTTGCTGAAGCGAAGCGGTCGGGAAGTACTGTCAGTGATCAAAGGCTGAAAGAATGAAGAGCTGGGAAAAAAATTGCCCAGCTCGGCGAACAAGCGAAGCAATCATGCCCCCTGCTCAAGGTTCCTAGCGACAAGGTCGCTAATGATCCAAGGATGGTGCCCGGTTATAGCAATCTTGCCGATTACCTGCCCGACGATGTATATTATGAACCCATGGAGGTGTAGATACAAGGATACAAGTACGGGAAGCCTGTCGTCAAAGATGAAAGATCTCTATCAATGATGATGCGAAGATTGCATGATTGGTACTTGAAAATCTGCAGAGACTCTGGGGCGAGGAGTACTTTGTGTGTGAAAGTTCAAAAGGAGCATGACCTCGTTGGAATTGAACTGTTACCTGTTCCATTTGAGGAGTTCTTTTAGTTTTTCAATCAATTGGCCCTCGATAAAACAACGGTCGCTTGCTACTGTCTGTAAGTAGTACCACTTCTATCATTAAGTCTCTCTATATAGCTCAGCTCTTTCATTGCATGTATTTATAATCATCCTCACTATATTATGCATATTGAAGATCGCCGAATTGAAGAAAAGACAAGTCGGTGATATTGGGTTCATTAACACATATCTCATAGATGCAACTCAGGTTAAATTTCATGCCGCAGCTACCGAGGCCAACTTGCTACGATCATTGGTAATAGTTGAAAACAAAGATATAATACTCTTTCCTTACAACTTCAAGTGAGTGTTACTGTCTTCTGCGTATTCGGTTTCCCTTATATATTAGTCAAGGTTATAGTAATGTAATTGATGAGTTATGCATGCGTGTGCAGTTTCCACTATATTCTCCTAGAGATTAAGCTTGAGCAGGGACTAGTAACCGTCTTAGACTCAAGACGAAAAGATCCCCAGGACTATGCAGACATGACTCAAATACTCGAGAAGTAAGTTAAATCGATCATTATCCACCATATCAGCAACTTTGTTCATTTCCTGATATATCAAGTAATTGTTTTCTTTGTCCGGCAGGGTTTGGAGAAAATTCACCAGAAAAGCTCCAGGACTGCCGAAGGAGCTGCAATTTAGACACCCGAAAGTAAGTACTATAGTAGCATGTTCCGCGCATCTACTAGTGATTCAAGCGCTAGTTTCATCAATACCATTTGGCATTCTTGCTTATCAGTTTGATTGACCTCTATTTCTTGTAAAGTGGTTGTGGCAGGAACAAGGGAATGATTTCTATGGATACTACGTTTGCGAGTCCATCCGCCACACGACCTGTGAGCGGGGCTACACTGACGAACAATATGAAGTACATAAATAACAACATTCACAATTTTATCTTATTACCATCATTTGTGTTGAGTTTCATTCATTCATATATATATATATGTATTGACCCCCTTCTTTAAATTAGATGTTTCGGAAGCGGGATGAACTCCTAGCACCAGCTAGCATGCGAGCAATTCAAGAGGAATTGGCGGCATTCTTTCTTGACCACGTGATCCCTGAATACGGAGAATACTATGTGGACCCTGAGTCCATATGATTATATTTGTAAGAGATAATTATTGTATATATGTAGTCGGTAGTGTCGGATAGATATACAAGAACTTGTTGTTCGACCAATCTCTCGGAGAAGGAGAGGTGGTCGATATCACTTCTCTCTGTATGCATATATGTTCATGACGATCTTCTGTTTCCTTCGTTTGCTTACTAGCTAGCTAGCGTGTCTAGTCCTCTCTATACGTATGTATAGTACGTAGCGTCGACCAAGCACGGACATAAGAGAGGACACTTCTCTCTATTAATTATAGCTAGCTAACACAATATATGAAACACCTAAATTAACCCCCCAAACCCCCAGCCAGAGAAATGCTGACGCGTGGATGCCTATTGGTCCCGGTTGGTGCTACCAACCGGGACCAAAGGGTCTCCTGCTTGGGCTCCGCGCACAGGCCACGTGGAGGCCCATCTGTCCCGGTTCTGGATTGAACTGGGACTAAAGGGACAGGGCATTAGTACCAACTCTTTAGACCCGGTTCCAGAACCGGGACAAAAGGCCCTTACGAACCGGGACAACAGGCCCTTTTTCTACCAGTGTAATAAGTTTAAGTTCACCTTTGACATTAGCGATATAATCACCCAAGTGTTCAAGCATATTTGAATTGTATTTTAATTGTCTAACAAAATAAGCATTAAAATCTTCTTTCTTAGCCACAAATTTATCAAACTCATCTAAGCATGGGCTAGCAATTTTAGTGAATGGGATTACAGCTTTATCATATCTATAGAGAGAATTTACCTTTACTACCTGTGTCGGGTTATCAAGACCATGAGTTTCTTCAATAGGTAAAGGATTTGGATTATATGTTTCTTCAACAGGCGGTAAATTAAGACCATGTATTTCTTCAATAGGAGGTAAATTCTTAACATCTTCAGCTTTAATACCCTTTTTCTTTCATAGATTTCTTTGCCTCTTGCATATCTTCAGGACTGAGAAATAGAATACCCTCTTCTTCGGAGTTGGTTTAGTAATAGGCTCAGCTATTGGCTCCGGAAGTGTCCAATTATTTTCATTTGTCAACATATTATTCAATAGAATTTCAGTTTTATCCGGTGTGTCTTTCCCTGAAAACAGAACCAGCAAACTATCCAAGTAATATCTAGAGGCATCGGTTAGTCCGTTATAATAGATATCAAGTATTTCATTTTTCTTAAGAGGATGATCAGGCAAAGCATTAAGTAATTGGAGAAGCCTCCCCCAAGCTTGTGGGAGACTCTCTTCTTCAATTTGCACAAAATTATATATTTCCCTTAAAGCAGCTTGTTTCTTATGAGCAGGGAAATATTTAGCAGAGAAGTAATAAATCATATCCTGGGGACTACGCACACAACCAGGATCAAGAGAATTAAACCATATCTTAGCATCACCCTTTAATGAGAACGGAAATATTTTAAGGATATAAAACTAGCGAGTTCTCTCATCTTTAGTGAACAGGGTAGCTATATCATTCAGTTTAGTAAGATGTGCCACAACAGTTTCAGATTCATAACCATGAAAAGGATCAGATTCAACCAAAGTAATTATATCAGGATCAATAGAGAATTCATAATGCTTATCAGTAACAAAGATAGGTGAAGTAGAAAAAGCAGGGTCAGGTTTCGTTCTAGCATTTAGAGATTGCTTACTCCATTTAGCTAATAATCTTTTAAGTTCAGTTCTATTTCGGCAAGCTAAAATAGCTAAAGAAACATCTGGATAAAAAACATAACCCTTAGGAATGGCAAGTGGTTCTTCATCATCACTTTCATCAGTATCATCAGATTCAATATTTTCAATTTCTCTAGCCCTAGCAAGTTGTTCATCAAGAAAAGCACTAAGTGGCATAGTAGTATCAGGTATAGAGGTAGTTTCATCATAACTATCATGCATAGCAGAAGTGGCATCATCAATAACATGCGACATATCAGAACGAATAGCAGAAGCAGGTGTAGGTGTCGCAAGCTTACTCAAAACAGAAGGTGAATCAAGTGCAGAGCTAGATGGTAGTTCCTTACCTCCCCTCGTAGTTGAGGGATAGATCTTGGTTTTTGGATCTCTCAAGTTCTTCATAATGATAAGCAGGTATATGTATCCCAAGTGACTCAAAGAATAGAGCTATGCTCCCCGGCAACCGCGCCAGAAAATAGTCTTGATAACCCACAAGTATAGGGGATCGCAACAGTTTTCGAGGGTAGAGTATTGAACCCAAATTTATTGATTCGACACAAGGGGAGCCAAAGAATATTCTCAAGTATTAGCAGCTGAGTTGCCAATTCAACCTGTCACAGCCCTGTGTTAGTCATGCATTAGGATTGGTTGAACATGTGCATCATGTTTAATTTTATTTTAAATTTGAAATGGGGATGACAGAACCCCCAGCACCCCCCTGGAACAACTAGGGTTTCCTAAAAACATTTTCAATGAACCTGAAATGCCCTTCTAAAAAGCCCACCCTTTTTGTTTTGGGTTAAAACCTTTGACAAAATGGTGCACATTTTTCTAGGACATCTTAAGGTCATTGGATTAATTCTTACAGTATTGCATTTGGGCATTTAAATGCTATAAAATATTTTAAATGCTCAAATAATCATAAGCTAAAATGTTTGCTATTGGCTATATTCTAAGTAGTAGCCATGATTAATTTTATGATTTTTGGAAATGGCCTGGCATTTTTAATAAAGCCCTGAAGTTACAGAAATAATAGAATAAATAAAAAAACAGAAAAAGGAGAGAGAAATGAACTTACCTGTCGCCCTGGCCTGGCCCAGCTCGGCCCAGCCCAATGGCCACTGCCAGTCATCCTCCTCCTCTCGCTAGGAGGACGAGAGGCGCGAGGCCGGCGCCCGCAGCCACACGCCGGCCACCTCCTGCTTCTGCCGACGCCCGGATGTCGTCTACGAGTGCCACGCACTCCCCCTCGTCCCCCTCTAACTTTCCCCACTCTCCCCGTGCCCCTCTCCCCCTCTGGCTCTCTCCCCATCCCCTGCAGAGCGCAGCCGTCGCCGCCGACAAGCACCACCACGGCCACCGCCTCTCCCTCGCTTCTCTGATCGGCCCAGAGGCTCCGCCTCGACCCCCTCTTCCTTCCACCCCGAGCCACGCCACCGCGGGAGCCCCCCATCGCTGCCACGAGTCGTCTTCCCCGAGCACGGCCGTCGGACTCCTTCGACGGATTCGCCATCGCCAAGCCGTCTCCCAGCAAGCCGAGCCCCTCTTCGTGATCGCTGTGAGCTCCGCCACCGTTTCCCCCTCTCCCCGCGCTCGTCTGCGTCCTCTAACCACCATGGCCATCGGAGCCGATAGCTCCTCGCCGCCGGCCATGTCGCCACCGTGGCCACGGTCGTGCAAGCTTGCACCCGAGCTCACCACTGCACTCAGTACATCCCCACGAGTCGAATGCGGCCACCGCCACGTCCTGTTGTGCAACCTAGCATGTTTTCCGCCGAGGCCTGAACTCCGGCCGTCGCGGACGTGCTCGCCGCCGTCGTTTCTGGCCTCCCCGAGCTCCACCTCCACCACCAAACGCTGCGGCTTGTCCCCAGCTACTCGTAGGACCAAACCGCAGTCGATTTGGTCGACTGTGGGCAAAACCCGAGCCCCTCCGCCGCGTCTGTCATCGCCGGCGTCAAGCCGCCGGCGAGTTGACCACTTTTTGACCGTGGACTGACGCGTGGGCCCAGTTTGACTTCTCCCTGAGCCTATGACAGGTGGGGCCGACCTGTTAATTATTTTAGGATTAGTGTTAACTAATTTTAATTAGTTTAGTCACTGACATGTGGGCCCAGGCCCCACTGATAGTTAATTAGTACTAACTTAATCCTGTTAATTAGCTGAGACACTGACAGATAGGGCCCACCAGCAGGTTTGACTGGCCCTGGTGCCTTTGACTCGCTGACGTCACAGTGACGTAGTGTTGACGCATTTATTCTTTTTCTAGATTTATTTATATATAGGAAATTCCAGAAAATAGCCAAAACTTCTAAAAATCATAGAAAATCAACCATAGCTCCAAATCAAACAAATTATATATGAAAAATGATCAGAAAAATTCAATCTATGCATTTGTACTGGTTTCATACATGACAAAACAAGTTAACCTTCCTGTTTAAGCAAAATCAGATAATGCACTAATAAGGCTATGTTAAATGAACTAACATTTGAATCTTTGATTCAAATGAGTTCATTCCTTTCTGTTTTAGCTTGCATTAGGCCAAGACACATTCATTTTGCCATGTCATAGCATGCATCATATTGTTGCATATTGTCATGTGTTGATTATGTTTCGGTGTGTCTTCCATGGTAGGTTCTACCTCCGAGGATAACCCCGAGTATCCGTCTGAAGGGCAGTACCCTACTACCACTACATCAGGCAAGCAACCCATTGATCATTCCGACACAAACCCATGTTCTCGCTTCTGCTCTTGTTTAGTGCATTAAGACAACGCAATTCAAACTGCTGTGTGCTACGGTAGTTGAACCCTTATCCTCTGCATGACCTGTCATTGCCACAGTAACTAGATGAAACCCACTAGCATGTGTAAGAATTGATTGAGCCATGTATGTGTTTCCTACCTTGCTATGCCTGCTATGCTTAGAGTTGTGTCAGGTCTGGTTCATCAGGGTGATGGGCTAGAGTGAAATGATTATGTCGGTAATGTGAGGGATGTGTTGAACATGATTTGGTAAAGGTATCGATGAGAGGCCATGTAGGAGTACATGGTGGGTTGTTTCATTGAGGCCGTCCATAAGAACTGAGATCTGTATGTGTGATTTAAGATTCAGTTACTACCATACATTGGGCCCGAAACCAATGGACCCTCTCGGCTTCTTATTCACCCTAGTACTCTGTCCAGGAGTTGCAATTAGTTTCTGGTGTTTGTAGGTTATGTGTTGGCGGCTGTGCGTAGCGCTGACCCTATGGGTGGGCTATGTTGCGGTAGATACACCGTGGCACGGTGTACCGAGTCACCCGTTTGGTGTCTCGGGAACCATGTTCACATCGTTCGGGGCCGTATGTGGAAACCTCGGCCAAACTCCCTGCAGATGGAACCTGGATAGGTGATAAACCTGGACTAGAGGCTTGAGTGTTTAGGTAGGCCGTGGCCGACACCCTCGTTAGGCTTCCGCTTGAAGGTTGCCGAGTACATGTCGTGTAAACGGCGGTAAGTGGTGAAAGCGTGTATGAAGAAGTACACCCCTGCAGGGTATAAAACTATTCGAATAGCCGCATCCGCAGTAAAGGACTACTTGGTTGCCTATTCAGTTTATAGACAAGTTAATGGATACTACTAAAAGACTCAAGATAAGTGTGAGTACCGAGGATGGCCCTCTCGTAGGATGACGAGGGAGGATCCCCGGTGGAGTATTGTGTTGGTGAGTAGTGGACTCGTGTGCGAAAACTATTTTATTAGTGGTGTTTCGTAGGATAGCTTAGCCAAGAGTCAAAGCTGGCTTGCTGCAATAACTCCACCACCTTCTTGAGAACGAGCATGTATAGTAGGTTCTGATGTAAGACTTGCTTGTACTCATGTTTGCTTAATTATTGTTTTCAGATGACAACATCGCCCCCTCCGATGGGTTCTACGTAGACCTTGATGTCGACGAGTGACTAGCCACCCAAGTGGTGATCCTGGCCATGGAGGGCCCTATGTAGATAAACAGGCTTCGAGAAGCCTTCTTGCTTTCTAGTGTCTGTACTCAGACTATTTGCTTCCGCATGTGCTTGTATGCTTGTATGACTTGAGTGTCAGGTCATGTGACCCCTACCTGTATATACATGTTATGTATGGCTCTGTGGAGCCTTTTAATAAAGTACTTGAGTTGTAGAGTGTTGTTGTGATGCCATGTTGTATTTGCACATATCGAGCATATTGTGTGTATGATTGAAATGCTTGGTATGTGTGGGATCCGAAAATCTAGTTGTTTATCCTCGGCAGCCTTTCTTATGGGGAAATGTAGTCTAGTGCTCCTCGAGCCATAGTAGTCTGCTACAGCACGGTTCACCGGAGTCCTGCTAGCCCAGCACCACTGCTCAGGATACTTGACTGGCCGGCATGTGTTTCACCTCGTTCCTATATCTGTCCCTTCGGGGAAACGTCACGCGGTGACATCTGGAGTCCTGCCTAGCCTGCTACAGACCAGGTTCCCCGGAGTCCTATTAGCCCAGTGCTACAGCCCGGATTCACACGCTGATGACCGACATGCTTGATGTGATTCATGTATGCCTGTCTCCATAGGTCTGTGCCGCTTTGGGTTCACGACTAGCCATGTCGGCCCAGGTTCTCTGTCATATGGATGCTAGCGACACTATCATATCCGTGAGCCAAAAGGCGCAAACGGTCCCGGGCCATGGTAAGGCGACACCCATGGGATACCATGCGTGAGGCCGCAATGTGATATGAGGTGTTACCGGCTAGATCGTTGTGACTTGGAATCGGGGTCCTGACACAACCACACCTGGAAACTTAATATCTGCAGCAAAGTATTTAGTAGCAAAGTAATATGATAGTGGTGATAACGGTAGCAAAAGGTAACAGTAGTAAAAGTAATGTTTTTGGTATTTTGTAGTGATGATAGCAATAGCAACGGAAAAGTAAATAAGCGAAGAACAATATATGGAAAGCTCGTAGGCAATGGATCAGTGATGGAGAATTATGCCGGATGCGGTTCATCATGTAACAGTCATAACCTAGGGTGACACAGAACTAGCTCCACTTCATTGATATAATTTAGGCATGTATTCCGAACATGGTCATACATGCTTATGGAAAATAACTTGCATGACATCTTTTGTCCTACCTTCCCGTGGCAGCGGGGTCCTTACGGAAACTAAGGGATATTAAGGTCTCCTTTTAATAGAAAACCAGAATGAAGCATTAACACACACTGAATACATGAACTCCTGAAACTACGTTCATCACCGGTAAGTATCCCGATTATTGTCACTTCGGGGTTAACGGATCATAACACATAATAGGTGACTATAGACTTGCAAGATAGGATCAAGAACACTCATATATTGGTGAAAACATAATAGGTTCAGATCTGAAATCATGGCACTCGGGCCCTAGTGAAAAGCATTAAGTATAGCAAAGTCATAGCAACATCAATCTCAGAACAGAGTGGACACTAGGGATCAAACCCTAACAAAACTAACTCAATTACATGATAGATCCCATCCAACCCATCACCGCCCAGTAAGCCTACGATGGAATTACTCACGCACGGAGGTGAGCATCATGAAATTGGTGATGGAGGATGGTGGATGATGACGATGGCGATGGATTCCCCTCTCCGGAGCCCCGAACGGACTCCAGATCAGCCCTCCCGAGAGGTTTTAGGGCTTGGCGGCGGCTCCATATCGTAAAACGCGATGATTTCTTCTCTCTGATTTTTTCTCCCCGAAACTCAATATATGGAGGTGGATTTGGAGTCGGAGAGGCAACAGGGGGGCCACGAGGTAGGGGGCGCGCCCTAGGGGGGGCAGGCGTGCCCCCCACCCTCGTGGCAAGGTGGTGGCCCCCCTGGCCTTCATCTTTGGCAGGTATTTTTCTTTTTTCTGAAAAAGTGTCTTATCAAGTTTCAGGTCATTCCGAGAACGTTTGCTCCTACACATAAATAACACCATGGTAATTCTGCGAAAACAGCGTCAGTCCGGGTTAGTTCCATTCAAATCATGCAAGTTAGAGTCCAAAACAAGGGCAAAAGTGTTTGGAAAAGTAGATACGTTGGAGACGTATCACCTCACCATTGTAATTTGTGCTAAATTTTGACCAAAGATTTAACTGGTTTATTCCTCACCAATGTAATCCCTCCGTCTAGGTGTGTAAGTCATCTTATGAAAACCAAATAATCACAAGCTTGACTAGTGTTGTTTTTCTACTTTTACAAAAACCGCATCGTAATGTTAAAACACGCATTTGCACATACATAAGTAATAGTAGTACTCCCTCCGTCTAGGTGTATAAGTCTTCCCTCCTTCTTGGTCATGGTGCACAACCAAAGATCACTTATTGACCTGGACGGAGGGAGTAGCACAGTCTGCAAGCATATATCGAGAGAGACGTGTAGTGCGATAGTATATAGTAAAGTTTGTGCTATATGCATGTACTTCCAAAATGCGTACAAATACATAAGGTTTCCAAACTTTCCCTTTTACATACTTAATTAAGGACGCTAAAAATTCTTGAACGTTCGGGATTTATCATTTGCGTCCCAAAACTAATGAGATCGCCTACGAAACAAAAATTATACTCCTCCTAAAAGCCACGGCGCTCGCAGGAGCGCTTGCGGCGCGCCACGAGTGCCCTGGTGCGCGGCCGTTTCCCAGCGCGCCGACACAACGCCTCTTTCTCATCCTCGCAACTCGTGAGGTGCTGATTGGCGGCTTGCCGGCGGGCGAGCGCGATCTCACCGGTGTGGTGATCCGGCGCCAACAGGTACTCCTCCTCGCTGGAAGCGTGCACCCGGTCCACGTACCGCCAAGCGTAGATGAGGCGCTTGGGCCCGACTGCACTCAGGGAGTCGGCACAGGCGTCCTCCGCCACCGTCACGGCCCTCGCACGAGCCTTCTGCCAAAGAGCCAATCGCCTGACTCTCTCCGACACGACATAGGCCTCCCAGGCAGCTTGTTCCGCGGTGCGCTTCTCTTCCTCGGCCATCTTCTCCGCCTCTATTTTGGCACGCTCTACTGGAGGCAAAGCCTCCCACAAGGCGATATCCATTTCTTTCCAAAGCTGCTCAAGGCTGGGGGGCTCGACGGGCGGCGTGGCGTTCTCCTCGTAGCGGGGAGCCGACGCGTCCTCCGGCGCGCGTGTTGGCGAGATTGGGAATGACAACGCGTCCACCTTGATGCGTCGCGGTGAGGAGCGGAACGCCGACGCATCCTCCTCGACTAGTGGCGGCGAGGAACGAAACGGCGACGCATCGCGTCGCGGCGAGGAGCGGAACGCCGACGCGTCCTCCTCGACTAGTGGCGGCGAGGAACGGAATGGCGACGCGTCGCGTAGCAGCGAGGAGCGGAACACTTACGCGTCCTCCTGGACTAGTGGCGGCGAGGAACGGAACGGCGACGCATGACCGTCCGCGCAGTGTAGCGAGGGGCTCCTAGGGCTTGGGAGGGGCGATGCCATGGCAGTCGACGTGAGAGGGAGGCGGAGGAGATAGCGATGAACGTGAACATGAGGGGGTGGAGATAGCGATGTCGTGGGAGGCGCAGTATTTATAGCGAGCAATGGCACACCTACGTAAGATATGGACTGAGCTGCACTGACTTAACTGCAGGTCCAGTTGCGTCACTAACATGTGGGCCAGACCCCTGTTGGGCCCATATGTCAGTGACCCAATGCACCTGCAGTTAAGTAACAGCTACGTGGGCATATTTGTTGTAGTAAATTATGGGGGAGCGAAGGGGTGGAAATATTGCTGGTCACAACAGATTGGAAGAGTGTGGGGGGGAGGAGAGTCATGCATGCAGATTTTTTTCACACGGGGTGGAGTGGTGGGACCGCCAGGGGTAGAAGGAGAGTTTGGAAGGCATATTGTTTCCACACATGGAGAGGAAAAGATTTGGAGACGAACGGGCTTCCTGCAGGTATGGGGAACGGTGCATAATAACTCATCTTGCATGCCGGGCTAGGTATAATCTTAAGTCATTAAAAACATACACGCCCCACACATGTTCATATTTCAAGGTGCACTAAATTATTGCATGTGATGATTAAGGCTGGCCATAATGGTGGTATCTTAGCTGGTATCATGCACACGGGAATAGCAAACATGTTGATGTGGCAAAGAATTATAGAAGAGAGGGGGGTTAGAGTAACTAGTGTTCATGCATGCATCTCGTTTTCCATTCACATTTTACAAGTAAAATTCGGGGAAAAACTTTGACCCAAAGTATGATGGGGACTAGTAAACCAGAATTGAGGTAGTAGTTTTTCTTAATCAAAGAAGGGTTTCCCCTTCCGATTTTCATTACTGAAAACCAGCATCTAAATCTAAACCATAGTATTTGCACTGGTAGAAAAAGGGCCTATAGTCCCGGTTCGTAAGGGCCTTTAGTCCCGGTTCCTGAACCGGGACTAAAGTGTCGGTACTAATGCCCCGACCCTTTAGTCCCGGTTCAATCCAGAACTGGGACTGATGGGCCTCCACGTGGGCAGTGCCGGCAACCCAGGCAGGGGGGCCTTTGGTCCCGGTTGATGACATAAACCGGGACCAATAGGCTTCCACGCGTCAGCATCTGGCTGGAGCTGAGGTTTTTCTTTTTTTTTAAAAAAAGTGGCTGTTTTAGGGGTTTAGGGGGTTATTTTTAGGTTGTTATTAGCTAGCTAATAGAGAGAACTGTCCTCTCTTATATCTTCATCCTTGGTTTACCTACGCTACTGCTATGTTCATTTCACCCGTAGATATATATATATAATAACTCATGCATGCTCGCATCATACATCATCATATATAATAACAAGTCCTACTAATTAATCAAGCATCATCATACAACTTCTACTCGTTATTAATAATAAGTCATACGATCATCATCCTCATAGTCATCGAACCCAACCCTACATAATTGTTCTTAGCACATGATCATCAGTATTAGGTAGGACCTAAACACACTTAAGGTAAAATAGCATAAAACAATATAGACCCTGACTCTCCATTATGAAGAATGGAGATCATCCTGTCTCCAATTCTTGCGCCTCGCTTCCTTTTGCTTCCAAGAAGCTCCTTACGACTGTCCATACATTTTTTCCATCCTTTGATTGTCATGTCTCCACTTCTTTTAGAAATCCGGTATGGACAGTTGAGATTCCTAGGATGACCTGGATATATGTTCAAAACACGAAGGCTGCCGCCATTCTGATACATCAAATGAGGCACACAATCCTCTGGGATAAGCTGTTGAAAAACATAGTAATAACTTCGTAGTTAGCAATGATGTACTAGTTTTAGAAGTATGCAAAAAGATGCACGGATGTCGTAATAGTAAAAAAACTTACCAGGGTATCTCCATGGTAGTTACCGTAGTTCAACACGTGCACTAGTGGCACGTATTGACCATAATGTTGAGGAGTTCGATTGTAGATGTTGTAATTCTCAAGATCGTTACAAAATCCAACCCGATGAGTTTTCTCCTTGTAACTTAACTCAGAGCCATCGGTGTAGTAAGTTCTATCTACCATCTTCTGCACATTCTTTGATACTTCAAAATAAGCTGTCAATGGAAATAAGTTGTCAACTATTTTGAAATGAACAATATAAATTAGTTAATAATTAACTATGTTTGAGAAACTCACATAGCGGTAGAACTGGAGGAGTATCAACAAGGACCCAAATGTCCATATTGTCTTGCTCTATTTCAGGATCACCAAGATCCATGGTGACAAGCATACCCTCATCAAAACCATACAATTTGCAAAATGCTTCCCTATTTTTGCAACCAAAATGAGTTACGCTCTCAGCATTATACAACTTTACTTCAAAATCCACATCATGATGGGTCCTTAGGTGAATTTTCTTCGTTTCAAAATTTTCATGGTCTTCAAAATCCATCCTCTCCAAGACATAGCGTCTTGCATGGCATGGGATAAACTATACTCGAATTGTAAAAGATGAAAATTACACGTTGAAATAGTTGAAGTCATGCTTAATTATGAAAAAAAACACTTGTCGTCGTTGCGTACCGTTTCAATTTTGAAAGTCTCCTCGAGCTTAATGCTGAAGCGCCGACCATCGTCCAGGTGAGGCCTGTCGGACTCACCTCGATCATCGTGGCACCAGTCGCACTCCCCCGGGAGACTTTCGTCGTCCGATGATGACATTTCCTATACATTCATAATTCAAAGACTAAATTAGATCATTATTATTCAACTAATCATATGCATATGCCTTGCATAGTGCTCTCCAATTTGAGCATTCAATAAGAAAAATCAAATCACAAGATAAAGTAGTAAAATAAACTACTTCTATAGTAAAATAAACCGCAAAATAAACTAGTTCTATTAATTTTCTTGCTAAAAATAAACTACTTCTATAGCAAAATAAACCAGTTTTATTAAATCAACTAGTTCAACTACTAAGCACTTACTATAAATAGAATAATGTAGTACTTACTAAAAATAAACAAGTTTACCTAGTTCTAACTAATTCCATTAAACACTTTCTAAGTAGTACTAATTACTAAAAGTTAATTATCGGGGGGGGGGGGGTATGTCGACAACGACATACCCAATAACAAAAAATAAGAAGAGGAAGAAGAAGAAAAAAAGAGGAGAAGAAGAAAGGAAAAGGAGAAGAAAAAAAAGAAAAAAAAAGGAGAAGAAGAAGGAATAATATAGGAGAACAAGAAGAATTCTTCTTCTTCTCCTCTATTCCTTCTTCTTCTCTTCTTTTTTTCTTCTTCTTTTTCATCTTCTTATTTATTTCTCCTGTTATTTCTCTCCTCTTCTTCTTCTCCTCCTCCTTCTTCCTCTTCTTATTTTCCTTTTTTCTCTCCTTCTTTTTCTTCAAAATATGAACATATACATAAATGACTTTGATCATACATAACGTTCAGATTCCTACACAATATCAACAAAATTACAACAGAAAAAAATAATAAAAATTCTATGAACAAAATTACAACAAAAAAATCATAAAAATTCTATGAAAAAATTGACATATTATTTGCATATATATGAACACACAAACTTTTGCATATGCAACAATAATATCACCAAAAAAATGTATGAACAGAAAAAAAATTCTAACTTTTGCATCTAAACTATACATCTAAATTAAGTACAACTAAATTAACTATACATCTAAATTAACTATACATCCTTACGGCGACGGGGCAGCGGCGGCGAGGAGGCAGGGGGGCACGGGGCGGCGACGGCGACGGCACGGTCGGGGGAGACGGCAGGGGGGCACGGGGCGGCGACGGCGACGGCACGGTCGGGGGCGACGGCAGGGGCGGCGGACGGCGACGGTGAGGGGCACGGCAGCGGCGGCGAGGAGGCAGGGGCGGCCGCGCGGGACGGCGGCGGAGGCAGGGGCGACGGCGAGGCGCAGCCTGGCGGCGCCGTCGGGCGGGGAAGAACGAGCTGAACCCAAAATTTTCGCAAGTGCTACTTATATAGACGAAGCATTGGTCCCGGTTCGTGATAGAAACCGGGACTAATGCCCCCTTTAGACCCGGTTGTAGCCACCAACCGGGACCAAAGGCCACTTTTCGGCAACCCAAAGGGCGGGAAGCGGCGACCATTGGTCCCGGTTGGTGCCACGAACCGGGACGAAAGGACCCCTTTCATCCCGGTTGGTGCCACCAACCGGGACCAAAGGGCGTGTACTGGAACTGACGCGGTGCGTTGGGATGTTTAGTCCCACCTCGCTAGCTGAGAGGGGCTCGGAGTGGTTTATAAGCCCTGCGGAGCCGACCACTTCGAGCTCCTCTCTACTGCAGGCTTACGGGCCTAAATCCACTCTCTGTGCCTGTGGGCCTATTGGGCCTACTGTGGGCCTGCATCCTGGCCCAATTAGCGGGTTTCTAGTCGTATGCAGTCTGTGGTGGCCCAGTAGGCGGCATTTTTTTAAAAAAAATCCAGTTTTTTGTTTTTTACTAACAGCAAAATACTTACTAGTTTTTTGGTTTTTTACTACCAGCAAAATATTTATGATAATTCTTTTTGCTATTAAAGTTTCTTTTTGCTTATAATGTTCTAAACAGAAAATACTTAGATAATTTATTCTTTGTTGCTGTATTTATTTTATTTTTTTTCTACTTGTAACAAAATACTTATTGTTAATATAAGTTTTTTTTCCAGATTTTTTGTTTTGTTTTCTGCATTATTCATTTTCTTTTCTTTTTTTGCTTTATTTTTTATTTTAGGTCACAAAATTTGTTTATGAATAGTTAAAATTTGAATAGTTTAAATTTGATTTTTTTAAGATTTGTGTGAATCACTAGTTTATGAATAACTTTACTATTTGAAATTTGTGTGAATCTCAAGTTTGTGATTAACTTTGCTAGTGCCACTAGTTTTCAAATTTGAATAGTTAAAATTTGAATTCTTTGAAATTTGTGTGAATCACTAGTTTATGAATCACTAGTTTACTAAATTTGTGTGAAAACACTTTGTAGAATAGTTAAAATTGATTTTTGAGTCAATCTTTTTCCTTGCTATTTATTTTAGGTCACAAAAAATAAAAACTTCTCCGTTAGTGAACATAGATGCACTTATAGAGAAAATTAAACATAAATTCATAATTCATTTCTATTTATGAATTTAGGTCCAATTTTCCTCTATAGGTGCATCTATTTTCACTTTGAGAGGAGCTCAACAACGCAGAGAGGGACGGGCTCATAAGCAGGTGTGGGCGCCCTTCGTTTGGCGAGGTGGGACTAAACTCTAGGTGCAACGAGGGCGAATCCTTTAGTCCCGGTTCGTGGCACAAACCGGGACTAAAGGGGAGCCTGTGGTCCCGGTTCATTCCACGAACCGGGGCCAATGGTGGTGGGCCAGGAGCCAGGCCCATTGGTCCCGGTTCGTCCCACCAACCGGGACCAAAAGGTCCAGATGAACCGGGACCAATGGCCCACGTGGCCTGGCCGGCACCCTGGGCTCACGAACCGGTACCAATGCCCACATTGGTCCCGGTTCTACTTTGAACCGGGACAAATGGGCTGAGCCGGCCTGGACCATAGCCCTGTTTTCTACTAGTGTTGCCCTAGAACTACCAGGTTCAACATCTCGCAACATAAACCCATACAAACTCCATCACAAAAAACCATACAACCATACGCCAAGGAGGTACGTAGTACTATGAATTCCATTTTCGCTCCATACCAATCGTTCTAAAAACTACTTACTACTTATAACGCGCCATTGAAAATCGGAACTCTTAACCCCGCTAAAAAATGATATTTTAAACATGGCTACTCGATCTGTGGCAACTGGCGAGCCACCGCGCTCCAAGTCGTTCACCTGTGGTCCTGACCATCAACTCTTACAGATCAAATTATCACGCGAGGTGACTATTCCTACAAAGGTGCTCCACCACGTACCCGGTACCCGCGAATGCAGCAATCGTGCACTACTAGGGAAAACCTTATACACAGAACATTAGCAGTAGCGCGGGCTAAAAACGCACGTTGGTGCTAATCAGCACCAGCGTGGTGTTTTAAACCGCGCTACAGATACAGTTATAGCAGTAGCGCACCCGAGTACAAAAGCGCTACTACTAAAATTCTCACGGCTTAGCCGATAGGCTACACATAGTAGTAGCGATCTACGTAGAACCGCGCTACCGCTACTTGTTTTGTAGCAGCGCGTTTACGAACAAAGGCGCTACTGCAAACGAAAATAAAATTAAAAGGAAAGCAAATAAAAAAGAGAAGGAATAGCAGTAGCGCTTGTTAAGAAACGCGCTATAGCTACCGTAGCAGCAGCGCACTTCCTGGAATGCGCTACTGCTACTTTTAACTTAACCGCGCGGTTCGTTCTTCCCCCACGACCACTTCCCCCAAATCCCTACTCCTCCGCTGTCGCCGCCCTGCATCACCGTCGGCCGCTGCGTGCGACCCGTCGCTCTCCGCACACCCTCGACGCCGCCCCCGCCCTAGAATGTGACCTCGACGCTGCCCCCGACCTCGACGCCCCCCTACATCGCCGCCCTCCGCCGTGCGCCCGCCGCCCCGACCCCGACCCCGTCCCCGACCTCGACGCCGCGTGCCTCTCTCCCTAACTCCACCGACGCCAGAGGTGAGCACGCCCTCCTCCTCCTCCTCCCCTACCTCTGCCTAGCTAGGGTTCTTAGGGTTAAATTTTAGAGTTCATCTAATTAGTTAGGGTTCATCAAATTAGATGCTAATTATGGCAGTAGTTGTTAAATAGAATTAGTTTTAGAGTTTATCGAATTAGTTAGGGTTAAATTTTAGAGTTCACCAAATTAGTTAGGGTTAAATTTTAGAGTTCATCAAATTAGTTAGGGTTCATTAAATTTCAGAGTTCATCAAATTAGTTAGGCTTAAATTTTAGAGTTCAGCAAATTAGTTAGGGTTCATTAAATTTTAAGTTCATCAGTTAGGCTTAAATTTTAGAGTTCATCTAACTAGTTTTTTTACTATTTTTAGTAAGTGTTTAATAGAATTAGTAGGAAAATTAATATAACTAGTTGAACTAGTTTATTTTTATTCATAGTAAGTGCTTAATTGAACTAGTTGAGTTAATACAACTATTTTATTTTTAGTAAAAAAATTAATAGAACTAGTTTACTTTTTTAGTTAAAGCAATTATTCCTGCATCGACATCGACGATGCCTATCCCGCATCCTCGTTGTCGAGTCGGCGGAGGACACCTGCGTCACTAGATGGGTCATGTCCGGGACTGGGCTCCGCCGTGGTGGTATTGGGAGGCGCTACCTGCCGGGGGGCGCAGGTTGGTGAGGAGTCAGCCCGTCATTGACCCGAACCTTCTTTGGTGGCGGTCGCGTGGGCCAGTGACGGTCCAGAGGCTCGAGGACCCCACGGAGGTGGTGCGTCACCGTGTCAGTGAGGAGGACGCGCACGTCTGTCGCTACTTGTTTGCGTGGGAGCACAGGTTCTCCAATACCTGGCAGGTTCTCCAGGGATCTCACTGGAGCTATGATCCTGTGATGGTTCCTTCTCTGTGGGTGTCCACCGCCCGCGCCGATACCCGTCATGCGCTAGGGTTTTAGTTGTATTAGTGATGTTATATGTATGATACTATTCAGGATGTATTAGTGATAATATTCGATGATGTACGGACGCATGAGATGATTTACTTTTGCTTATTGAATGCATGCTAATTTGAATCCTTATTTATTTTATGATTTGGTTTTGCTTATTGAATGCTCATGTCAATATGAGTCCTATAAGATATTTTGAAGTGTATATCTTGTGTTGCTCAAATAGGATATGTGCTTGCCCAAGTGGCCGGTCATGTTTGCAGGTTACACCTCCGAGTGGCCTATGTTTTGCTGGAGTGTTGATTCATTTCCGTTCTGGCAAATTTCAGGCGCTCGATATTTCCTATTGTAGCAAAGGTCATGCCGGATTTTTTCATGAATTTTGGCATGACTTGTGCTAGAATATGTAGGAAATATCGAGTGTCTCAGATTTGTGTGTTGACTATCCTGGTAGATGTCTTTGATCGATTTTCAATTAATGTTTCAACTATGAACATAGGAAATGTCTGACGACAAAAAGGATTTCGGTATTTCCAAGTACTGCGAAGACGAGTGCGGCCTATGCGACGGAATCTTCCTATATGATGATAGGTGCTTCAACATCAAGCTGGACGAGAACTTCGAAGTGGATACAGTAAGTCACAACGGCAAGTCTTTTTTCATAATTAAGCATGACATCTCCTTCATTTGCTTAAACTTATAATTTAATTTTTTTACTATTCTGCTAGCGTATCCCCTACCATGCAAGAGTTTTTGTCTTGGATAAGATAGTTTTCAGTCGTACTATGGAGGTAAAGAAAGTTTACTTGAAGACCGAGCATGGTTATATTTTCCATGCAAAATTATACAACGAAGACGACTACACCTATTTTGGATGCAAAACTTGGCGAGCACTATGCAAGACTTATGCATTTGAGCCTGATATGGTTATCACCTTTGATATTCGTCCGAAAGATGATATTGAAGGTAATACCGACATCTGGGTCGATGTGCAGACGCCTCCAGTTATACCATTATGTGAGTTTCTTAACCATATTTATCTCTTTGATATTGTTTATTCAAAAATAGTTGACAACTAATTTCTATTGTCAGCTTATTTCCGTTCAAGAAAACATGACCAGCGCTTGGTAGACAGGACCTACTATTGTCCCGGGGCTGAACTAAACTGCGAGGAGCTAAGTCATTATGTTTCATGGCTTCAGGATCTTGATACTGTCAAGACAAATTTTCTTCTTGCACTTAGAAACGTTCGTACTGAAAATGTGCGACCAATAGTGTTTGTACTGAACTACGGTCACATCTATTTAGGAAAGATGGTAAGATTTTTACTATTTGTCCTCAGTTCATCTTTTGCATACATTATTTTTAAGCTAAACTTCATTGCTAAGTATGTTACTATACGATGTTCTTCAACAGGGACTCCCGATGAATGTTGTGCCTGATTGGATCGAGACTAAAGGTACCATGAATATTGTTAGCTTACGACCAACATATCCTACAATGCACTTTAGTGCATTCAGGATTTCTAATAGCGAGGAATGCTTAGTAGTGAAAGACTGGAACAAAATTGTGAATGATCGCAGAGAAGTACTAGGGGGCAGCAATCAAAAGCGCAGCCCACGATTAGGAGACAGATTCATCTGCATGCTCCAACTGGATGAAGGAGGAGTGCTATACATGTTTTATGTTATTTTACCTGAGAGAGAGAGCAGCAGGAATGATTAGCTAGCTAGAAATGAGTTTGAAGATGATGATGTGCTACACTATGACTATGATGATTAAATAGCTAGTGTTTGTGGTGATGACTATGATGATTATTATTAGCTAGTGTTGGTGGTGATTAGATAGCTATCGCGGCTAGTGTTGGTGGTGATTAGCTAGCTAGAATGAGTTTGAAGATGATGATGTGCTACACTATGACTATGGTGATTAAATAAATACTGTTGGTGGTAATGACTATGATGATGATTAAATAGCTTGCGCTGGCAGATTAGATTCAAGTGGAGGCAACATGTGGTGCACATCGAAAGTACTACTAGTCCAAACTAGATCATGTTTGGATTAGTAGTATACTTTTGACAAGCACTACATATTGCCTCCACTTGAACCTAATCCACCTTCATTTGACACACTGTTATGGACATAATGATATAAACCTCATAATTAGTATTGTACCAAAATTTGTATAACATCGTACAAATACATTAAAAATGAAAAAAAGTACTAGTAGCGATGGATAAGAAACACGCTACAACTAGCTAGATTAGCAGCAGCGCGTGACAGAACAAGCGCTGCCGATATGTGTCTTAGCAGTAGCGCTTGTCGCACGCGCTACTGCTAAGTAATAGCTTTAGCGCCTTATTGGTAGCGCGGCTGCCCGCGCTACTAGTGGGATTTAAACCCGTGCTACTACTAGCGTTTTCCCTAGTAGTGGTGCACCTAGGGTTTTAGGGTTTATTTGTTAACGTCGCCTTTACGTAACACTCATGTGTGCGAGACAGCGAGAGGCCGACTACGTGTTTGCGCCTCTTCTCTTCGTATATGTACTCCACCGTTTGTCTGGTGTCCAAAAAATTATAATAACTACTAGCAATGTGCCAATGCGTTGCCACACGATCAAAGTAGATTAATACCTATTCACCGATTTTATAGAAAAAAGTCTAGTTTTGAAATACGTATATCAATAAAAATATGTTATGTTTCACTCAAAATATATTCCTTTGGCGGTTTTGATGAGATAAGGGAGGAATGTTGTTGGTTTCAAGATTCGAGAAGTGGTATATGTCTAATTTCTACTCTTACTAGCAAGATGCCCGTGCATTGCACGGAACATCAAGATCTTGTGGGAGAAAAGGATGAACGAGGGAAGGCCTTATCTGCAAATGTGGTGAAGAGTGCAGGTAAATTGCCATATTTTCCTTCCTATCTGTCAGATATAAATCGGACGACCTACATTGCTGAATGGTAGGCCCACCGTCATCACAAACTCTATTTTTTATCCCTACTCTTATAAAAAGCATTGTCGGTGATGATCGTGTGCCTGCCATCCTGCAATATAGGCCATCCGATCTATATCTGAAGGATAGGAAGGAAACTATGGCAATTTTGCAAAAAGATACCCACACCCCTCTCCACATTTGCAAATAAGGCCTTCCTTCGTTCATCCTTTTCCCCCACAAGATAAACTACTGATGCAAATGCATCTTGATGTTCCGTGCAACGCATGGGCATCTTGCTAGTTGTTGCAAAAAGCCCATGTGTGTGTGAGAGAGAGGGAGAGTGGAGGAGGACGGAGTGCATGTGTGACAAAGACACAAGATGTGTGTGTGCGATAGGTATCAGCTTAAAATGAGGCGATAGTGTGTGTGTGCATGATCGAGAGGGCGTGTCTCAAGAAGGGAAGAAAAATCTACATAGATACAAGGAGCGGGAGAGAGACATGCATGCGATGGTGGAAGCACGAGTGTGCGGGTGTATAAAACCATCTAGAGGCTAGCTAGTCGATAAATGTTTGTGAGAGAAATACGAGTCGGGGTGCGAAAGCGAGAGTTTTGTTAGTGAGAGAGAGACGGTAGTCGGGAAGGGGAGTGGAAGCAGGAGTTGTGTGTGTGTGTCTGAGAGAGAGAGAGGAGACGGTAGTCGGGGTTGTCTGATCGGTAAACAAATGAATAATGTCAGTCTGGGATGGAGACGAAAATGAGACCGCAACAAATGTTGAGAGAGAGAGAGAGAGATAGAGTAATTTTAGTGGTATGAGTCATATGTAGAGGCATATAGGGTGTGTGAGAGAATCCCATAGAGAGAAAGACAAAGTGAAAGATGAGTGGAGACTGTGTGTGGGGCGGTGAAAAAGAAAGCTTAGGTACCGAGTGATACCAGAGAACAGTAGAGACGTGAGAGATAATGAAAACCGTGTAATGTATAATGATTGGGAGAGTGTGACACTTCTCAAGGGAGACGTCGAGAGACCATGTTTGTCAGGATAGGATAAACATGAAGTGAGCATGCGGGTGAGCTGGAGAAAAGAGAGTGATAGCTACCTGAAGGAGCATGCATGCGAGAGAGATGGGCGTGAAAGGAGTGAACAAAAAAGGGATTCAAATATTTGAATTCGAGATGATGATACATGTAATCCATACTCGAACAAAAATTGATCTATCAAACATGCATACTCATATGAATTCACGCACATCTCACCCCCAGCCGCCTGCCTCGCCGGCGACTTGCCGTCCCCGGACGGCATGACTCCAGGAGGAAACGCCGGACTAACAGGAGGCCAGGAGCCGCTCGCCCAACAACGTCACCACTGCCTGGGCGCGCCGCCGTGCCTACCTTCCCAGTCCGTTCAGGGCTCAGGTGTGCAGCACTCACCAAGCCAACCCGATTTATCCTGAGATACGTCCTCAACACTCAGCAGCCACTCCTCATCACCCATTTTCTAATTGATTCACTACTCATTAGGCAGGACTGTCATTAGGGTTTGTTGTGTGCTCAGTGCTACCTTCACTTAATGGTTCAGATGTATTTCAGTAATCTTTAGTACCTCTAAAGTTCATAGGGTTTTCAAATTCCGACCCTCGGAACAGAAACTAGTCATTTTGGAATGTTGGTCGTAGTGACATTGACCCGGATTACTACTGCAAGCCAGGTTTGTTGACAATTTTACTTGTCTTTCTTACTCATTCGATATAATATCCAATTATTCACGTCGACTAGTTGCAAACAATAAGTGCTAGACAAACTTCTTCATTCAGATTTTGGACGGTCTCTTACTGCAGTTACAATTCTGCATACTTGTCCTAGTAAGCTCACAAGTAAATGATTGATTCACTACATCTATGCTTGCCTTGTCATATTTGTTGTCAATATTCTTTTAGGGTGGACCACCCTGTTTCTAAATACTGCAATCGTAGACATGAGTGAATAGTATTTCTCTATGTGATCTCTTCCATCATGTGTGGGTAACGAACACTGCATTGTATAGAAAGAAAGTGTCATTTCCAGCTTTTACATAGGTTTCGATCTTTTACATGGAATACAATCTGCCTACTTGCTTTGTGTCGCACAACCAACAGTACACCCTTGAAGCTAAACATTACGCCGCTCATAATTGCTTAGTTTATTTGTTCAAATACGAATTTCATATGATTCTAATGTTCCTACTTCAGTTTTGAAATGTGTGCATGCCTGTTATAGAGACATAAGGGGTTTGTATTTCTGTGTGTGGTCTGGTCAGCACGGTTGGGGAGGTGAACTTTGCATATTCAGGGGTTTATAGGGAGACACTCTCCGAGTTGAATCTGCAATGCATTCCATAGATAATCTGACTACTTTTTATGTTTTCATGAATCTCAGATTCTGAACAGCATCATAATGATTATGAGCTTGCGCGCATGAAAAGAATAAAGCGGAACAAAGCCATGGCTGTCAAACTTGGCATTAAGGGACTGAAATCAAGTCTGGATGCAATGCAATGCAAACGCTCTCCACCTATAGATTCATGCTCAGAGTATGATCCTAACAGTGATTCTGAGCTAGAGGGAGACCTAAGTCAATGTAGCTCCCTAGTGGAGGAGTCAGAGGAAGATGCCCTATCTTATTCGCCCATCAAGGTACTTGCTCTAACTTTCCAAGGTTACATTGCTCGCACATATCTTGCAACTGATGCTTTGCATTTCTTCTACTTTGTTGAACTGCCATTAGCTTAATTTACACATTGTGTATGTGAATACGCCCTGCCTATCCATTTTCAGTACATATTCCATCTATCATCATACCATATTTATCCATTCAAATGTTGTTGTTGTGTATCAGACGTTCAAAAGGAAGAGAGAGATTGCTGATCATGGAGGAGCACAAGCAAAGTATTTGGAAAAGGTAGTGGCACCTGATAAATCAAATAGCCCATTAGGTGTAGTTGCAATATCACCTGACCCACAAAATACCCCAACTCTAGCAGACTCTAGCCCTACTACACTGGTCATTTCTGATGCCCCAACTTAGCAGACCCCAACTGCAGCAAACAGTATGATTATGCCAGTTGACATAGCACCAGCTGTACGACGCAAAACCCCCATTCCAGCAAAGAGTATACCAAATCCAGTTGCCAAATCCCTTTTCGAACCAGAGAGAGCCCCAATTGCAGCAAATAGGACCCCTGTTCTATTTCTTCCTAGTTTAGAAGACGAAGCTTATGTTGTTGTCAAGAACTTTGTGCACATCTTTCCTTCATGGAAAGATTATACCGCAGACACAGAACAATTTCCAGTCTTCCTCCGCAACTTACGCATAAGTAATGTACTAATGTTATTCATGATCATTACTGCATATGTTTCTGCTGACAGAAGACACAAGATTTCATTCTTTTAAATAGGTGAGGAGCAAACTAGATTGTGATGACGAGCAAGGATTGTGATGAAGTATCGTTCCTACCTGAGGCAAGCGCACTTCGATGGCAAGCCTCTGAACGAAATTTCTGTAAAGTCTCCGGTGCTACATTTATCCGACGGTGACTGGAATAATCTTGTTACACATTGGTCTCGGCTGCAGCGTAAGGTATTGTCTATGATATCACATCACAATTTGAACTACATTTCTGCATTTGCCTTAATGTCTCACTTGTACGAAAACTGTTAGCAGAAGAACATTCGTTCTCAAGGGACCACAGAATCTCGCAACTATACTGCACACTGCATTGCTCTTGTGAGTACCTCTTGCCCTGTATGACCATACTTACTTTCATAGCTGTTTGATTATGTAGCATCACTGCACATGTTAGCCTCGTAATCGCCCATTTGGTGGACATTTTAAGATCCGTATGGACTCTTACATAAATTTAGAATCAACCCAATGCTTTTGAAGAGGTTTAGCTCTGCAGTCCTCTTGTAAGGACTGAACATGGTCTATCACTATACTTACATTAACAGCTACTCCCTCCGTCCCATAATATAAGAACGTTTTGTACAGTACACCAGTGTTCGAAACACTCTTGTATTACGGGAAGAGGGATTGGTTCATTTTGTAGCATTCTGCATCTTATCTCCCTCGCCCACCATTTACTAAAAAAGATCAGATCTATATTTAATCTTACCAGCAAGTAGAATACACAGACAATGCCAGTGCAGAAGTGTAGCCCATTGCTCTTGTCAGTACATTTTATCCTATAACGCTTGTGCTTCCAGGGATTGGTAGTTGATTATGTAGCACCAATCTGCATCTTATCTTCATTATCCTCTATCCCTTCCAGTATTATCATATCTATAATTACTCTCTACAAAATGTAGAGTACAGGCAATGCTTAAGAAGAAGATCCTGTGTTGAAATTCTTGAGTTATCCTTCCCTTGACATGGAGAAGGGCATTATAAAGCCGGTGTTAACTGTTAAGGTAAGTCAGTCCTTCTAAAGCCTTTATCCTCAACTGTTGTTTAATTTGCTCATACTCCCTATCGTTTACTACTGTTTAGTTTGCTGTTTCTACCAAAAGGGATGTTCGTAAGAACCATAAGTTCTAAGTTTTACTTGTAAAACCAAATTTGCACCTTGTCATCTCCTGTTTTATCTTACTGATGCGGCTGATGATATGAACAACATGCCATGCACATTATCCAAAATAGATACAATGATTTTCTTTGATCTTCATATATGCTTGTTATGTTGACATGGTAAACCAGTAGTGTGGTGAAGCTCCCGGCATTATGAACAATGCCAAATTATGCTATTGATATTTTGAACTTACTCTTTATTTTCTAATTTGAAATTGGATAGAATTGACAGAACAATTATCATCTTTGTTTATACACGTGCAAAACCTGTCATCTCTCTGCTTTGTTTCAGGGTGATATGCCTGATGGCATGCACAAGTCTACTGAAGGCTGTGAGACAAACCCAACATATATTGCAGCAAAGAAGGCAAAACATCTTGAAGATAGCGAGACAACCCCAAAGTCTTGTCTTGATGTAGTGTTCAAGTTACTAGAGACTAACAGTCAGACAAGCTCACATAATTCGTTGTCTGAATCAGTTCGACTTCTTCAGTCCCAAGTTCTAGCAGAAAGGGATTCTGCAACTCAACTTCGACTTGAAGTCCTATCTCTAAGAAAGATTGCGGAGAACACCAATGAGAACCTCATCGCTAAACAGCTACACCTGGAAGCTATGACCGACATGCTAGGCCGGTCTCACAGCCTTGCTCAGGAGCTTGCGCAGCAGTTCCCCCGCAAGGCTAACTGAGGGAGTCCTGGATTAGGGGGTGTCCGGATGGCCGGACTATACCTTCAGCCGGACTCCTGGACTATGAAGATACAATATTGAAGACTTCGTCCCGTGTCCGGGAGGGACTTTCCTTGGCGTGGAAGGCAAGCTTGGCGATACGGATATGCAGATCTCCAACCATTGTAACCGACTCTATGTAACCCTAACCCTACCCGATGTCTGTATAAACCAGAGGGTTTTAGTCCGTAGGACCACATACACATCAACAATCATACCATAGGCTAGCTTCTAGGGTTTAGCCTCCTCGATCTCGTGGTAGATCTACTCTTGTACTACCCATATCATCAATATTAATCAAGCAGGACGTAGGGTTTTACCTCCATCGAGAGGGCCCGAACCTGGGTAAAACTTCGTTCGTGTCCCCTGCCTCATGTTACCATCCGGCCTAGACGCACAGTTCGGGACCCCCTACCCGAGATCCGCCGGTTTTGACACCGACATTGGTGCTTTCATTGAGAGTTCCTCTGTGTCGTCGCCGTCAGGCTTGATGGCTCCTACGATCATCAATAGCGATGCAGTCCAGGGTGAGACCTTCCTCCCCGGACAGATCTTCGTTTCGGCGGCCGCACTGCGGGCCAATTCGCTTGGCCATCTGGAGCAGATCGAAAGCTACGCCCCTGGCCGTCAGGTCAATTTGGAAGTTTAAACTACACGGCTGACATCCGCGGGGACTTGATCTTCGACGGATTCGAGCCACTGCCGAGCGCGCCGCACTGTCACGACGAGCATGATCTAGCTCTGCCGCCGAACAGTGCCCTGGAGGCCGCACCCGCATCGGCTCCGACCCTTAATTCGGAGCCAACTGTGCCGATCGAGGATGGGCGGTTGGACGCCACCTCGGGGGCTGCGACCCCAACGGCAATTGAGCCAAGCACCAGCCCCGTACTCTGTGAGACTCGTGACTCCAAGGAGCCGGACTCTTCTCTGGACTCTGAACCCTCCGCGCCCCTACCGATCGTATCTGATTGGGCGCCGATCATGGAGTTCACTGCCGCGGACATCTTTCAGCACTCGCCTTTCGGCGATATCCTGAAGTCATTGAAGTCTCTCTCTTTATCAGGAGAGCCCTGGCCGGACTATGTTCAGCGAGATTGGTATGCGGACGATGAAGAAATTAAAAGCCCACCCACCACCCACTTTGTAGCCACGGTCGACGATTTAACTGACATGCTCGACTTCGACTCCGGAGACATCGACGGCATGGACGCCGATGAAGGAGACGATGAAGAACCAGCGCCTATTGGGCCCTGGAACGCCACCTCGTCATATGACATATACATGGTGGACGCACCAAAAGATGACGACGAGGAGCGGAAGGACGCAACGAAGGCTTATTCCCCCGAAAAGCAGTCAAAGCGGCGACGCAAGCGCCGCCCCAAATCCCGCCTCGACGGAAATAGCGATCACACAGACCCAGCGCAGGAGCAGGGCAAACCGCTGCCGGACAACGGCAATCCGGATAATCAAACCGAACAAACAAATCCTATCAAGGATAATGGTCCGGACGACATAACGCCGGACAGACACCCGGAGCAACAGACTGCCCGTAAAAGGCTTGTTGCCACCGTAAGGAGCCTGAAAAAGCAGAAACAAAGGCTCAAGGCCGCGCAAGACACACTCCAATTCAGATGGAGTAAAATACTCAACACTGCAGCAAGGTACGGTGACAATCGCCCCTTCAAGAGCTACCCGAAGCGGAAGCTGCTACCCGAATTCGATGAGGAGGCCTCAGAACCCCCACAACCAAATATCGAAGCAGCCACCTGGTCGAATAGATGACCCCTCTACCAATACAGGGCGGCATACAACGCCGCTCACCATACAACACGCAACCAATGCAAGGGCTCGCACCCAAAGGACGGTGTAACAAGATCCATCTATGGACCACGCAAGCGCGCCCCAGCATACAATGCAATACAACAAACATATTATGAACAATGCAGTACACCCAGTTACAGGGGTGCCGCACACCCTCTATGTTTCACCGATGAGGTGCTGGACCATGAATTTCCAGAAGGATTCAAGCCCGTAAACATAGAGGCATACGACGGAACAACAGACCCTGGGGTCTGGATTGAGGACTACATCCTTCATATCCATATGGCTCGAGGAGATGATCTCCACGCCATCAAGTACCTACCCCTCAAGCTCAAAGGGCCAGCTCGTCACTGGCTCAAAGGACTCCCCGAAAGCTCCATCGGAAGTTGGGAAGAGCTCGAAGACGCCTTTCGGGCAAATTTTCAAGGGACTTATGTCCGACCTCCAGATGCGGACGATTTGAGTCATATAACTCAACAGCCCGGAGAGTCAGCCCGAAAGCTTTGGAACAGGTTTCTTACTAAAAAGAACCAGATTGTCGACTGTCCGGAAGCCGAAGCCTTAGCAGCTTTCAAGCATAGCGTCCGTGACGAATGGCTCGCCAGACACCTCGGCCAAAATAAGCCGAGAACGATGGCCGCATTAACAAACCTCATGACCCGCTTTTGCGCGGGGGAGGACAGCTGGCTAGCCAGATGCAGCACCAGCGACCCAAGTACATCTGAAGTTAGAGATGGAAATGGGAAATCACGACGCAACAGCAATAACAAACGCCAGCATAAAGAAGACAGCACGAAGGGCACGACAGTAAATGCCGGATTCAAAAGCTCTCGGCCAGGTCAAAAGCCGCCTAAAGGCACCAGGGATGAACTATCCAGCCTCAACAAAATTTTGGACCAAGTATGTCAGATCCATAGTACCCCTGGTAAACCTGCTAATCATACCCACAGAGAATGTTGGGTCTTCAAGCAGTCCGGCAAGCTCAACGCCATACATAAGGGGGAGGATACACCAAGTGAAGACGAGGACGAGCCTCCCAAGCAAGACACGGCGGAACAAAAGAAATTTCCACCAGAAGTCAAAATAGTAAACGTGTTACACATAATCAAGGGAAAAAACAATACGGCACTCTCAGGAAAGTATACCCAAGTGCCTATCACTACGAAGTCCTGCCACTGGTCATCTCAACCAATCACTTTCGACCATCGCGATTACTCAGCAAGTATCCGACACGCAGGATGGGCTGCCTTGGAATTAGACCCAGTAATTGGCGGATATCACTTCACAAGGGTCTTGATGGACGGCGGCAGTAGCCTAAACCTAATATATCAGGATACAATCCGTAGGATGGGATTAGACCCAACACAAATTCGCCATTGCAATACTACCTTTAAAGGAGTAACGCCAGGCCCAGGGGCTCGTTGTACGGGCTCCCTCTTACTACAAGTTATATTCGGCTCCCCTGATAACTTCCGTCGCGAGCATTTAACTTTCCACATCACTCCGTTTCAAAGTGGCTATCAAGCACTGCTCGGACGCGAAGCTTTCGATCGCTTTAATGCAATACCGCACTACGCCTCCCTCACACTCAAGATGCCCGGTCCACGTGGCATCCTTACAGTGCCCGGAAATATCAAGCGATCTCTGCGCGCCGAAGAGAGTGAGGCTGCCTTGGCCGCCGCACACTAAAGGCGCCCGGACAAACGAAAGCATCCAATAGGTCGTCAAGACCTCAGATACAACTAATCAAGTCCGGCGCCGATATTCATACGGAAATAAGTGGTCACACCCCTATTTGTCAATACAAGGGGCTCAACGCGCGCAAACAAGTGGCAATTTCTTATCATCTTGAATTACACATGGTTTCTTTAAAAACTATGTTTTTGCACGACAACTTTTTCACTTAACTTCCTCTCTTTTACAGACGATCATCGTGCTACACCCGTCCAGAATACGGCACAACGGAGACACAGGCGCAGACGTGCAGCAGGGACCCGCTCCAAGGATTCTTTTTAGATTAAGACCCTGCGTAAACCTTTTTTACTGTATCTTGTTGATACATATCCACCGTTGAGAAGGATGCTGACGTCTTGGCATGTGGCCACGCCAGAACAATGCACGTACCTGGACACAAGGGGCTTCTTACAAAGGCCATTATTTAGGCCCGGCTTATACCACAAAGACCGAATACCTTAAGGAGTTTTCGGCGTCGCGAGTTTGGACCTATATGCATCCGCTCCGAATCATTGTCTTTGGTCAAATGTTGGGTTTGCCCGGCTCCTGTGTTTTGGTGCCTTACGTTCCGCTTTACCGACTAAGGTAGCACCAGGAGAACTACTGCGATTGTGCCCTGGTTCATCCGGACGAGCACCTCAGTAGAGAAAGCCGAAAACTGACTATCATGATATAGCGTGAGACTCGTCAACCACTCGATGACCCATGGGAATGTTAGAATTCCTCCGCCATAACGAAGGGTCGTTTTCCGGCCAGGCATGTACGCACCCCGGAACCGGGAGAGTGCGGAGCCACCAGGGGCTATCTAGTAGCCCCACTGTCAAACTCCTCTGGCTAAGTGAAAGTGCTAAAGCATTATAGTCTGGTTGCCTCGCTCGCTCTGCTATCACCTCCTTAATAGGACCAAGACGTTGGGTTAAGTGTGAATGCGTGTTTTTGCGAGCACCTCCGCATTATATGCGTGGGGGATGAAGCCAACGACTACAATCTTTCAGGTTATACACATGTATACATAAACGGCCACCCAGGAGGCATCATATTACTTTCAGGCAAAAGTATAAAAATAGCCTTATAAAAATTTGTAAAAGCATTTCGCTTACAATGAGATTACATATCACTCAAACATAATATTTTTTGAGCACTGGGTCTCTATCAAACGGGCACCCTCAAGAACATCTTCAAAATAGTGCTCAGCAGCCTTTCGACCTATAGCCGAATCCCGCGCTGCAACATTGGTAGCATCCATCTCCGCCTAGTATGCCTTAACACGGGAAAAGGCCATCCGTGCGTCCTCTATGCACGCCGACCTCTTCATCGCATTAATGCGCGGCACCACGTCAAGGAACTGCTGCACCAAGCTGAAATAGTTGTTCGGTTTTGACCTTCCCGGCCATAGCTGATCCACAACAGACCTCATCGAGAGTCTGGACAACCTGTTTAGTTTGGCCCATTCGGCTAATTGGTCAGTCAATGAAAGTGGACGCTCGGGAGAATGGAATTGTCTCCAAAATAGCTGGTCTACTCCACGGTCTGTCTGACCCTGGAAGTACTTGGCCGCATCGGCAGCGCTCGCCGCCAAATCCATACACACATCCTCCGAACTCCACAGCCGATCCAGCGGGGCATACCGTGGATCTCCGAATTTCCTCCGCAACATAAAGGATTTCCCAGCTACAATATCCCCAGCTTCCCGCAGCTCCTCCTTTGCCCTCATAGCAGAGCGGAGATCCTTTTTCGTCGCAGCAGCCTTCTCAAGGTCCGATGCCTTCGCTTGGTTTTCCTTTTCAAGAACCCGGCAATGGTCGGCGGCGGCTTTTAATTCCATAGCCATCTTGGCCATCTGGTCTAGGGTCTCTCCATGCGCGGCCTTCTCGGCTTGCAACTCTTCGGCCGCCTTCAGAGCAGCCGCATTACCTAACATCGCTTGTTCCTTGGCTCGGGCAAGTTCTTCCCGCAAGGCTTCAACAGTGGCAGCTCCATCTGCAGTCACAACATATTTAAGATACTGGCATCATGTTGTTCTTCCTATGTGGCGTCTACCAGATATTGACACTTACCATGTGCCTTGTCAAGCCTTTTGTTAACAAGCTCGATGTCGGCGTGTGTCGCATCCAACTACCGTTCTAAATGGGCAAATTCGCTAGTCTGGCTAGCCACCGGAGCTTCCCTCACCTGCACATAGAGGCAGTATGGTTATTACCTGGGAATATGATCCTCTGCTTGTCGTCGTTTCTGACGACAACCAGAGTCTCAGGGGCTACTATCTACACAGGGCACACCTAGCATCTGCAGGACTATCATACATTCTTTTACGTACCTCAAAGCCTGTCAGTAGACTCATAAAAGCTTCATGCAATCTGCTTTCGGCGGACGATATTCTCTCTATCACCGTATTCATCAGCACACGGTGTTCATCTGAGATGACCGCTCGCCCCAACAACTCCCTCAGAACATCCGATCGCACACAAGACGGTGCCGGACTCTTTTGTCTGCTCCCTTCGGGAGGCGGACATTGGGAGCTTCGGGGGTTAAAGGGATTATCTTCTGGCCTCACCGGACTCGGAGAGGTCCTCCGCGACGACACTTCAAGGTCGCCCGCTTCCGGAGCGGAGGAGTCCGGAGGAGGCGTTTCGCTCTCCATCATCGCTGGAAGAAGATCCCCCGAAGATGAGCTCATTTGAGAGGGGCTAAGGCCCGAACTGCAAAAATATATGCGGTGGTTATCTTCTCAGAAGAAAAAGATGGCATATCTATACTATCAAAGTTATTTCAGGTCACTTACGACTCGTGGGAGGATTGACCCCCCCGCGGACTTTGTGCGGCAACAACCCCCCCCAAGGTGGGACCCTCTGTGGGAGACTTCTTCTCCCGTTTGGAAGCTTCGGCTTCCGAATCCCCTGGCGCAGTCCTTTTCCTCTTCTGGTCGCCTTCCCTCATGGAGACGCTCGCTCCCTCGGCTAGAATGGACAGCATTGGGGACCCGTGTCCACCCGCATTATCCTCCATAGTATCTTCCTTCAAAGGCTCCGGGCAAGGTGCGGTCTGGAGCATCTTTTCCAATACCGAATTTTCCAAACCCTCAGGGAGGGGGGCCGAACACCGAATCAACTTCGCCTTTGTTAGCCAGTGTTGGTCAAAAAGCGAACTCTCAGAGATAACTTCGTAACAAAGTAGAGAAAGTATGTTCAGCCGGAAGATGCCTTACCTGTTCGACGGTGCGGTTGCTACTCAGGCCCAGGTCCTCGGTGATTTCCGGACACTCCGTCTGAGGTCCGAAGAATGACTTGTACATCTCCTCGTGCGTCAGGCCAAGAAAATTTTGAATGGCACGCGGTCCCCCGGGATTGAACTCACACAGACGAAGAGGCCGGTGTTTGCAAGGCTGGACTTGACGAACTAGCATAACCTATATCACCGCAAGCAGACTGCAATCTCCATTGAACATATCTCGAATGCGGCCTTGCAGTATAGGCACGTCCTTGGCTAGCCCCCAGCGCAGACCTCTGTTGATCCATGACATCAGTTGTGGTGGGGGGGGCGAGTGGAAAACAGGGGGGCCGCCCACTTGGCACTTCTAGGAGCCGTGATGTAGAACCACTCCTGTTGCCACAATTCAGACACCTCTGGGATGGAACCTTTGGGCCACGGGGCTGCCGTTATCTTGCGTATTGAGGCACCTCCACACGCTGCATGCTCCCCCTCGACCAACTTCGGCTTCACCTCAAAGGTCTTGAGCCATAGGCCAAAGTGAGGGGTAACCCGGAGGAAGGCCTCGCACACGATAATAAATGTCGTGATATGAAGAAAGGAGTTCGGAGTTAGATCATGAAAATCTAGCCCGTAGTAAAACATCAAACCCCTGACGAAAGGATCCAGGGCAAGGCCTAGGCCTCGGAGGAAGTGGGAGACGAACACGACGTTCTCGTTGGGCTCGGGGGTGGGCACGGCCTGCCCTTGGGGAGGCAGCCGATGCAAAATCTCGGCAGTCAGGTATCTGGCTTCCCTCAACTTCTTGATGTCTTCTTCCATGACGGAGGAAGGCATCCATCGGCCTTGAAGGCTAGATCCGGACATGACTAGAGGTTCGGAGCACCTGACCTGAACTTCGGGCGTTTGAGCTTGAGGTAGGGCAAGTATTCGATTGAGCACGGGAGGGAAAAATAAAAGCCTTGTCCCCTTTATAAAGAGGGTGAATATCAAGCGTCCTCTCCGTGTCTGCTTGGACTTGCCTATAATCTAGGAGTCCTATAAGCGGTTGGGTTACCCACGCCCGTATTGATGAGAATCCTGGAATAAGGGGACACGATCTCTGCTCTAACAAGACGTGCCAAGGAAACCGCCTCGCATAATGCGCTGAGATGGGACAGTAAAACGGTTCGAATAAAAGCTTGGCCGTGGTGTGATGTCACACTATGGAATACGTCAGCAGATTAGATTTGTGTAAATATTATTCTCTCTATTGCAACATGTGGAAACTTATTTTTTAGAGCCGGACACTATCTTTGTGTTCAAAATCTTCTATGAAGTACTTGGAGGAGGAACCCTCCTTGCAATGCCGAAGACAATATGCGCGTCGGACTCATCGTCATTGAAGCCTGGTTCAGGGGTAACTGAGGGAGTCCTGGATTAGGGGGTGTCCGGATGGCCGGACTATACCTTCAGCCGGACTCCTGGACTATGAAGATACAAGATTGAAGACTTCGTCCCGTGTCCGGGAGGGACTTTCCTTGGCGTGGAAGGCAAGCTTGGCGATACGGATATGCAGATCTCCAACCATTGTAACCGACTCTATGTAACCCTAACCCTACCCGGTGTCTATATAAACCGGAGGGTTTTAGTCTGTAGGAGCACATACACATCAACAATCATACCATAGGCTAGCTTCTAGGGTTTAGCCTCCTCGATCTCGTGGTAGATCTACTCTTGGACTACCCATATCATCAATATTAATCAAGAAGGACGTAGGGTTTTACCTCCATCGAGAGGGCCCGAACCTGGGTAAAACTTCGTGTCCCTCGTCTCCTGTTACCATCCGACCTAAACGCACAGTTCGGGACCCCCTACCCGAGATCCGCCGGTTTTGACACCGACATTGGTGCTTTCATTGAGAGTTCCTCTGTGTCGTTGCCGTCAGGCTCGATTGCTCCTACGATCATCAATAGCGATGCAGTCCAGGGTGAAACCTTCCTCCCCGGACAGATCTTCGGCTTTGGCGGCCTCGCACTGCGGGCCAATTCGCTTGGCCATCTGGAGCAGATCGAAAGCTACGCCCCTAGCCGTCAGGTCAGATTTGGAAGTTTAAACTACACGGCTAACAACCGCGGGGACTTGTGTAACGCCCCGAGACCGATGTGCCAGGTGTCGTTCAGTTATTCGCTGGTGTTGCCTTGTCATTGCTTGCGTGTCATGCATTGCATATCATGTCATCACGCGCAGTTCATTTGCATATGTGTTCGTCTCATACGTCCGAGCTTTTTCCCCGTTGTCCGTTTTGCATTCCGGTGCTTCGTTCTCCTCCGGTGGTCATTTCTACCTTTCTTTCTTGTGTGGGGATTAAACATTTCTGGATTAGACCGAGACTTGTCATGCGGCCTTGGTTTACTAGCGGTAGACCGCCTGTCAAGTTTCTTACCATTTGGACTTCGTTTGATACTCCAACGGTTAACCGAGGGACCGAGAAGGCCTCGTGTGTGTTGCAGCCCAACACCCTTTCAATTTGGCCCAAAACCCACCTAACTCTGCTCCATCATCTTGATCGTTCGATCACGATCGCGTGGCCGAAAACCGCACCTCATTTGGACTCTTCTAGCTCCCTCTACCTATAAAAGAGCACCCCTCCCCGAAATTTTGGATCATTTCGCTGTCTAAACCCTAGATCCACTCCTCCCCGCGCATCCGAACGCGTCCTCGCCGCGCTGGACATGTCCAACCCGCCGGACACCTCACTCCATCCAATCAGAAGGCGCCACGTCAGCTCCGCCGCCCCTATTCTCCACTCAGGCGCCGCCACTTGTCACCTCCGCCTCTCTCCACCGCGCGGGCCCGCGGCGCCCATAGCCGGCCCGCCCGAGCCCGGATCTCCGCCGCCGCCCGCAGGCACCCTGCGCCTCCTTGCTCCACGCCCGCCGCCGGCCACCGCCATGTCCTCGCTCCGGCCGCCGCCTTTGAGCCGTCGCTGCCGCCAAGCGCCACCGTCGCCGCCTCCCCACGCAGTGCCCTGCCCGAGCTTCGTCCGGCTCGCCGGCGCCCGGATCCGACACCGGCCGGCCGGATCTGCATCTCCCCGGCCGGATCCACCCCATCTCGCTTCCGCCGGCGACCTTCCGCCCGGTCCCGGCCACCTCTGACGCCGGCCATGGCCGCACCCCCCTGCTTCGTCCTGATCGGGATCGGGAGAGCCCCGATCTGCTCTCTCTGTTGACCGTGCCCGTGTGGGCCGGCCCAATCGTCCTCGCCGGCCCAACGCAGCCCCCGCCTCGACCTGCCTCCTCTCCAGCGAACCGGGCCAAGGCCCACTGGGTGAGCCGACCCCCAGCACCCCCCTCCTCTTGTTTTTTTACTCTTGTTGGGCTGCCCAGTGCACTGTTCAGATCCAGCCCGATCATGTTTTTTTCTCGTTCTGTGAATTTGTCTATTATTCCAGGGATTGCCAGTTTTACAGATTAGACCCTCATGTTCATGCATTTAATAACTCATGAACCGTGCATCGGAATTAAATGTTTTATATATGAACCTTGCTCAGAATTTTGTGTAGTTTAATAATATGCAACTTTCATCCATGTTTAAAATTTTTAAAATGTTGTTTGTTTAATTTTGCATAAATGCCATGTTAAAATGATTTAATTCATAACTATTCAACCATAGCTCCGAATTAAATAATCTTTATATGTAAATGGGGTAGAATTTTGCCTAGTTTATCATGGTGGCCTTACTTTGCATGTTTAACAACCCTAAAATTGTGTTTAGGGCAGAACAGGTCCTAATCTAAAATATGCATATGGGGATTTACCGGAATTTGTTGTTTGTTGTTCCCGGCCTCATTTAAACTTGACTAGATAGGTAGTTTTGCTTTGCTTCACTCTCTTGCCATGTTTAACAACATTTAATATTGTTGGGTACATAAACGAGATCAATCTAAATAATTGATGTGGTGCTCCGTCAATATGCAACTCGTTGCATATTGAGCTCCACTTAATTTGTAGGATTGTTTGTGCACTTTGTCATGCCATGCTTCATTAAACCGGACATGCATCATACTTGATTGTGCATCATGACATGTCTATGTGGTGGTTGTTTACCATGTTGTTTGCTTCTGTCCGGTGTTGCTTCTTCGGGTTGGTTCCGATAACGTCGCGTTTGTGAGGAACCGTTCGTCTTCGTCCGTTTGTCTTCTTCATGGACTCGTTCTTCTTTGCGGGATCTCAGGCAAGATGATCATACCCTCGAAATCACTTCTATCTTTGCTTGCTAGATGCTCGCTCTTTTGCTATGCCATTGCTACGATGCCTACCACTTGCTTGCCAGCCTCCCAAATTTCCATGTCAAACCTCTAACCCACCATGTCCTAGCAAACCGTTGATTGGCTATGTTACCGCTTTGCTCAGCCCCTCTTATAGCGTTGCTAGTTGCAGGTGAAGATTGGAGGACGTTCCTTGTTGGGGTTTTTATTTACTTGTTGGGATATCACGATGTATCTTATTTAATTAATGCATCTATATACTTGGTAAAGGGTGGAAGGCTCGGCCTTATGCCTGGTGTTTTGTTCCACTCTTGCCGCCCTAGTTTCCGTCATATCGGTGTTATGTTCCCGGATTTTGCGTCCCTTACGCGGTTGGGCTATTATGGGAACCCCTTGACAGTTCGCCTTAAGTAAAGCTCCTCCAGCAATGCCCAACATTGGTTTTACCATTTGCCACCTAGCCTTTTCTTTTCCCTTGGGAGTCGCGCTCCTGAGGGTCATCATTATTTTACCCCCTCGGGCCAGTGCTCCTTTGAGTGTTGGTCCAACTGAGCGATGTCCGAGGCTACCAGGGGCAACTCTGGGCTGGCTTACCCGACGTCTGGCTCATCTGACTGTGCCCTAAGAAAGAGATATGTGCAGCTCCTATCGGGATTTGTCGGCACATTCGGGCGGTGTTGCTGGTTTAGTTTTACCCTGTCGAAATGTCTTGTTGTGCCGGGATACCGAGCCTGATCGGAACGTCTCGGGTGGAGGTCTATTCCTTCGTTAACCGTGAGAGCTTGTCATGGGCTAAGTTGGGACACCCCTGCAGGGATTTGAACTTTCGAAAGCCGTGCCCGTGGTTATGGGCAGATGGGAATTTGTTAACGTCTGGTTGTAGAAAACCTGAACTTGACCTTAATTAAAACGAATCAACCGCGTGTGTAACTGTGATGGTCTCTTTCCGGCGGTGTCCGGGAAGTGAACACGGTTGTTGGAGTTATGCTCGACGTAGGTAGTCCAGGATCACTTCTTGATCATACTTTTATCGACCGTGCTTTGCCTTCTCTTCTCGCTCTCATTTGCGTAAGTTAGCCACCATATATGCTAGTCTCTTGCTGCAGCTCCACCTCATACCTTTACTTCACCCATAAGCTTATATAGTCTTGATCGCGAGGGTGCGAGATTGCTGAGTCCCCGTGGCTCACAGATACTTCCAAAACCAGCTTGCAGGTGCCGATGAGTCCGTGCAGATGACGCAACCAAGCTCAGGAGGAGCTCGATGAAGATCTTGTCCTTTGTGTGGTTTCGTTCTAGTTGATCAGTAGTGGAGCCCAGTTGGGGTCGATCGGGGACCTTTGTCGCATTTGGGGTTCTTCTTTTATTTTGGTTCCGTAGTCGGAGCATGAGTGTATTTGATTGATGTAATGTTTATTCATGTAATTGTGTGAAGTGGAGATTGTAAGCCAACTATGTATCTCTTTCCCTTATGTATTACATGGGTTGTGTGAAGATTACCTCACTTGCGACATATGCCTTCAATGCGATTATGTCTCTAAGTCGTGCCTCGACACGTGGGAGCTATAGTCGCATCGAGGGTGTTACAACTTGATCTTCGACGGATTCGAGCCACTGCCGAGCGCGCCGCACTGTCACGACGAGCATGATTTAGCTCTGCCGCCGAACGGTGCCCTGGAGGCCGCACCCGCATCGGCTCTGACCCTTAATTCGGAGCCAACTGTGCCGATCGAGGATGGGCAGTTGGACGCCACCTCGGGGGCTGCGACCCCAACGGCAATTGAGCCAAGCACCAGCCCCGTACTCTATGAGACTCGTGACTCCAAGGAGACGGACTCTTCTCTCGACTCTGAACCCTCCGCGCCCCTACCGATCGTATCTGATTGGACGCCGATCATGGAGTTCACTGCCGCGGACATCTTTCAGCACTCGCCTTTCGCGATATCCTAAAGTCATTGAAGTCTCTCTCTTTATCAGGAGAGCCCTGGCCGGACTATGTTCAGCGAGATTGGGATGCGGACGATGAAGAAATTAAAAGCCCACCCACCACCCACTTTGTAGCCACGGTCGACGATTTAACCAACATGCTCGACTTCGACTCCGGAGACATCGACGACATGGACGCCGATGAAGGAGACAATGAAGAACCAGCGCCTATTGGGCCCTGGAACGCCACCTCGTCATATGACGTATACATGGTGGACGCACCAAAAGATGACGACGAGGAGCGGAAGGACGCACGGAAGGCTTATTCCCCCGAAAAGCAGTCAAAGCGGCGACGCAAGCGCCGCACCAAGTCCCACCTCGACGGAAATAGCGATCACACAGACCCAGCGCAGGAGCAGGGTGAACCGCTGCCGGATAACGGCAATCCGGATAATCAAACCGAACAAACAAATCCTATCAAGGATAATGGTCCGGATGACATAACGCCGGACAGACACCCGGAGCAACAGACTGCCCGTAAAAGGCTTGTTGCCACCGCAAGGAGCCTGAAAAAGCAGAAACAAAGGCTCAAGGCCGCGCAAGACACACTCCAATTCATATGGAGTAAAATACTCAGCACTGCAGCAAGGTACGGTGACAATCGCCCCTTCAAGAGCTACCCGAAGCGGAAGCTGCTACCCGAATTCGATGAGGAGGCCTCAGAACCCCCACAACCAAATATCGAAGCAGCCACCTGGTCGAATAGATGACCCCTCTACCAATACAGAGCGGCATACAACGCCGCTCACCATACAACACTCAACCAATGCAAGGGCTCGCACCCAAAGGACGGTGTAACAAGATCCATCTATGGACCACGCAAGCGCGCCCCAGCATACAATGCAATACAACAAACATATCTCGGGCCTTAGTTGGCCCACTGATATCATGGGCCTTTAAGAGGCCGAAAGCTTAGCACAGACATCAACGGGCCGAATTATGCAATAGGCCTTTAACAGGCCCAAAGTCACATTGGGCTCAACTGTTGCCACCTTTAGCACGGGCCGTTAATTAGTGGGCCCGATGTCCCGTCGGACCATATATGGCCCATGGGCAACACGTGCCATTCCCAGGACGAAAGTCAAACCAGGCTGAAATGGGCCATGTCTACATCAGGCCTCTAACAGGTTGAAAGTCACAGGGCTATAGTTGGGCCCAAATATTCGGCGAACAATTAACGGGCCAGATCTGGCTTCGGGCTGCAAATGGGCCTTTATTAAGCAGGCCGTTATTGGGCTGGCCCACTAGTACCTGATTAAGTTCTACGGGCCTTTGACTGGGCTAGCCTTTTTGACTTATATGGGCCTCTGTTGGGCCCAGCCACGTGTCGACGTATCATAGGCATGTCTCCTCCAATGGACGGGCGACATCTGGCCGACTGACGAGCTGACAGGTGTTCCCTTCAGCCAATCAGAATTTTACACGTGGAAATTTCCCATTGGTCAGGGCTATTAACGAGTTATCGGATCCAAAATCTGATCCGATAGCTTAACGGCATTTCGTTACGGTGGATGCCACGTGTCGGTCACCCTTGACGAAAGCACTTCTGTGACGCGCGATTTATCGTCATGGAACTGGACACTTTCATGATGATAATTTTGGTAATGTCATGGAACACTTCTACGACAGCACAGGTATGACTATCTTGATTCTGTCATAAAATCGTCATGGATGTACATGCATGAAAAAAAACGCGACCTACTGTGACAAACATGTATCATCATGAAAGTGTATTTTTTGCAGTGTCCCTTTTTGCCTCTTGCAGGAAAACAAGCAGGAGCTATGCAAAAAGATACTGAGCCTGGAGCAGGAGATCGAGGACCTAAGGGACCAAAATTCTGTCCTCAAGCACAAATTGAGGAAGAAGCCTACGCCATCAACAAAACCATCACCTTCTTCACCAACAAAGAAGAATTGAGTATCTGGTATGGGCACTCCCCTTGGCAACTGCCAAGCTTGGGGGAGTGCCCCGGTATCGTATCACCATCACTTTTATCTTTACCGTTCTTCTTAGTTCGATCCTTTTCGTAATATCTTGATCTAATAGAATAAAGTTTTAGTATGATCTAGTTGTGAGTTTTGCTTTATGATCCTTCTATGTAATTGAGTCCGTGAGCTATATATAATAAAGATTAGTGTTGAGTGAAGGGCCTGATTATTTTGCCATGATCTTAAGTGAATAAAAGAAAAGAGAAACAATAACAAGAAGCAAAGAGATCATATGGATCTCATGGAGAGTAATGATCTCACATAGAAAGAGTATGATGAATAAAAGTTGTTGAGAGTTGACAAACATAGTTTTAGTCATCGTTGCAATTAATAGGAAGTAATAAAAAAAGAGAAGTCTTCACATATAAATATACTATCTTGGACATCTTTTATGATTGTGAACACTCATTAAAATATGACATGCTAAAGAGTTGACGTTGGACAAGGAAGACAACGTAATGGGTTATGTCTTCTTACATGTGAGATAAATTATATTCTCTTGGATCATCCAACATGATTGAGCTTGCCTTTCCCCCCTCAAGCTAGACAAATTCTTTGCACCAAGTAGAGATACTACTTGTGCTTCCAAACACCCTTAAACCAGCTTTGCCATGAGAGTCCACCATACCTACCTATGGATTGAATAAGATCCTTCAAGTAAGTTGTCATCGGTGCAAGCAATAAAAATTGCTCTCTAAATATGTATGACTTATTAGTGTGGGAGAAAATAAACTTTATATGATCGTGTGATGTGGAAGAAATAAAAGCGACAGACTGCATAATAAAGGTCCATATCACAAGTGGCAATATAAAGTGAAGTTCTTTCGCATTAAGATTTTGTGCATCCAACCATAAAAGCGCATGACAACCTCTGCTTCCCTCTGCGAAGGGCCTATCTTTTACTTTTATCTCCTACCTTGCATAAGAATCATGGTGATCTTCACCCTTCCTTTATACATTTTATCTTTTGGCAAGCACAACATGTTGGAAAGATCCTGGTATATATGGCTAATTGGATGTGAGTTTTCATGAACTATTATTGTTGACATTACCCTTGAGGTAAAACATTGGGAGGCAAAACTATAAGCCCCTATCTTTCTCTGTGTCCGATTAAAACTCCATACCCATAAGTATTGCGTGAGTGTTAGCAATTGTGAAAGACTATATGATAGTTGAGTATGTGGACTTGCTGAAAAGCTCTTATGTTGACTCTTTCCTATGTTATGATAAATTGCAATTGCTCCAATGACTAAGATTATAGTTTGTTAGTTGTCAATTAAGTTTATGATCCATACTTGAAATTGTGACTGAATTATTACTCTAGCATAAGAGATCATGTGACAATAATTATATAAGTTGTTGTTCTAAGAATGATCATGATGCCCTCATGTCCGTATTTTATTTTTATCGACACCTCTATCTCTAAACATGTGGACATATTTTTTGATATCGGGCTTCGCTTGAGGACAAGCGAGGTCTAAGCTTGGGGGAGTTGATACGTCCATTTTGCATCATGCTTTTATATCGATGTTTATTCCATTATGGGCTGTTACTACACATTATGTCAGAATACTTATGCCTATTCTCTCTTATTTTACAAGGTTTACATAAAGAGGGAGAATGCCGGTAGCTGGGATTCTGGGCTAGAAAAGGAGCAAATATTGGAGACCTATTCTGCACAGCTCCAAAAGTCCTAAAACTTCACGGAAGACGTTTTCAGAATATACAAAAAATACTGAGCGCAAGAAGTTCACCAGGGGGGCCACACCTTGCCCACGAGGGTGGGGGCGCGCCCTACCCCCCTGGGCGCGCCCCCTACCTCGTGGGCCCCTGGTGGCCCTCCAATGGCCATCTTCTGCTATATGGAGTCTTTCGATGAGGAAAAAAATCATAAGCCATCTTTCCGGACAAGACTCCGCCGCCACGAGGCGGAACCTTGGCAGAACCAATCTAGGGCTCTGGCGTAGTTGTTCTGCTGGGGAAACTTCCCTCCGGGAGGGGGAAATCATCGCTATCGTCATCACCAACGCTCCTCTCATCGGGAGAGGGCAATCTTCATCAACATCTTCACCAGCACCATCTTCTCTCAAAACCCTAGTTCATCTCTTGTATCCAATTCTTGTCTCCAAGTCCGGGATTGGTACCTGTGGGTTGCTAGTAGTGTTAATTACTCCTTATAGTTGATGCTAGTTGGTTTATTTGGTGAAAGATCATATGTTCAGATCCTATATGCATATTAATACCCCTCTAATTATGAACATGAATATGCTTTGTGAGTAGTTACGTTTGTTCATGAGGACACGGGAGAAGTCTTGCTATTAGTAGTCATGTCAATTTGGTATTCGTTCGATATTTTGATGAGATGTATGGTGTCTCTCCTCTAGTGGTGTTATGTGAACGTCGACTACATAACACTTCACCATCATTTGGGCCTAGAGGAAGGCATTGGGAAGTAATAAGTAGATGATGGGTTGGTAGAGTGATAGAAGCTTAAACCCTAGTTTATGCGTTGCTTCGTAAGGGGCTGACTTGGATCCATATGTTTCATGCTATGGTTAGGTTTACCTTAATAATTTTGTTGTAGTTGCGGATGCTTGCAATATAGGTTAATCATAAGTGGGATGCTTGCCCAAGTAAGGGCAGCACCCAAGCACCGGTCCACCCACATACCAAATTATCAAAGTACCGAACGCGAATCATATGATCGTGATGAAAACTATCTTGATGATATTCCCATGTGTCCTCGGGAGCGCTTTACATCATATAAGAGTTTGTCCAGGCTTGTCCTTTGCTACAAAAAGGATTGGGCCACCTTGCTGCACTTTATTTACTTTTGTTACTTGTTACTCGTTACAGATTATCCTATCACAAAACTTCCTTTTACCTATTATTTCAGTGCTTGCATAGAATACCTTGCTGAAAATCGCTTATGATTTCCTTCTACTCCTCGTTGGGTTTGACACTCTTACTTATCAAAATGACTACGATAGATCCCCTATACTTGTGGGTCATCAACCATGATTAAATTGTTAAAGTGGCTCTTATATGCATTATTGTTGATCTGACGAAAGAGCCCATATTGCCTTGTCTTCTCCTGTTTATTGAATGCTTACAGATTCCAGCTTAGTCCAATGCACGCGCACTATTATTATTATTCACATCATTCGGTCGTGCAAGTGAAAGGTAATTATGATGATATGTGATGGACTGATTGAGATGCGAGAAGCTGGTATGAACTCGACCTCTCTTGTTTTTGTAAATATGATTAGTTCATCGTTCCTGATTCAGCCTATTATGAATAAACATGTTTGCGATGACAATTAGAGATCATAGTTTCTTGTGCCATGCTTAATTACCTAGGAGCTTATAATGGTTTACCTTGCGTGCCAACATGCTATTAAAATGGTTGTGATGTGGTATGGTAGGGTGGTATCCTCCTCTGAATGATTTAAGTGACTTGACTTGGCACATGTTCACGCATGTAGTTGAAACAAAATCAACATAGCCTTCGCGGTATTTATGTTCATGGTGGATTATATCCTACTCATGCTTGCACTCAATGTTCATTAACTTTAATGCATGATCATGGTTGTTGTCGCTCTCTAGTTGGTCGCTTCCCAGTCTTTTGCTAGCCTTCACCTGTACTAAGCGGGAATACTGCTTGTGCATCCAATTCCATAAACCCCAAAGTTGTTCCATATGAGTCCACCATACCTACCTATATACGGTATCTACCTGCCCTTACAAGTAAATTTGAATGTGCCAAACTCTAAACCTTCAAATAAATATCTTTTTTTGTATGCTCGAATAGCTCATGTATCAACTAGGGTTGTCCATATCTTCCATGTTAGGCGGGTTATTCTCAAGAGGAGTGGACTCCGCTCCTCACTCACGAGAAAATGGCTGGTTAACGGGATGCCCAGTCCCATGCTTTATGAAAATCAAATCAAAATAATTGCAAACAAAACTCCCCCTGGGACTCTTGTTAGTTGGAGGCACTCGTTGTTTCGAGCAAGTCATGGATTGATGCTTGTTGGTGGAGGGGGAGTATAAACTTTACCATTCTGTTTGGGAACCGCCTATAATGTGTGTGGCATGGAAGATATCGCCATCTCTTGGTTGTTATGTTGACAATGAAACTATACCGCTCAAAATATTATTCATCTCTATTTCAAAACCGAGCTCTGGCACATCTACAAATCCCTGCTTCCCTCTATGAAGGGCCTATCTATTTACTTTTATGCTGAGTCATCTTCCTCTTATTAAAAAGCACCCGCTGGAGAGCACCTCTGTCATTTGCATTCATTACTGATTAGTTTACATCGAGTATGACTTGACTGGATCTCTTTTACCATGAATTACAATGTCTAGTCAGTCCTTGATCTTTAAAGGTGCTCTACATTTATGTTTTGCGGTCTCAGAAAGGGCTAGCGAGATACCATCTTATTATATCATATTCTGATTGTTTTGAGAAAGTGTTGTCATCCAAGATTTATTATTATTGCTCGCTAGTTGATTATGGCATTGATATGAGTAAACATGAGACCTAAGAGTTATTGAGAATATGTTAGTTCATTATCTTTGCTGAAAACTTGAATGCTCGCTTTATATATTTACAACAACAAGAGCAAACAGAGTTTGTAAAAGTTTTTCTTTATCACTTTCAGTTTGTCAACTGAATTGCTTGAGGACAAGCAAAGGTTTAAGCTTGGGGGAGTTGATACGTCTCCATCATATCTACTTTCCCAAACACTTTTGCCCTTGTTTTGGACTCTAACTTGCATGATTTGAATGGAACTAACCCAGACTGACGCTGTTTTCAGTAGAGTTGCCATGGTGTTATTTATGTGCAGAAACAAAAGTTCACAGAATGACCTGAAACTTCACGAAGATTATTTTTGGAAATAATAAAAAATACTGGCAAAAGATCAAGACCAGGGGGCCCACACCCTAGCCACGAGGGTGGGGGGCGCGCCTGCCCCCTGGCGCGCCCCCTACCTCGTGGGCCCCCTGGAGCTCCTCCGACCTCAACTCCAACACTATATATTTGTGTTCGGAGAGAAAAAAATTAGAGAGAAAGATTCATCGCGTTTTACAATACAGAGCCGCCGCCAAGCCCTGAACTCTCTCGGGAGGGCTGATCTGGAGTCCGTTCGGGGCTCCGGAGAGGGGAATCCGTCGCCATCGTCATCATCAACCATCCACCATCACCAATTTCATGATGCTAATCAACGTCGTGCGTGAGTAATTCCATCGTAGGCTTACTGGACGGTGATGGGTTGGATGGGATTTATCATGTAATCGAGTTAGTTTTGTTAGGGTTTGATCCCTAGTATCCACTATGTTCTGAGATTGATGTTGCTATGACTTTGTTGTGCTTAATGCTTGTCACTAGGGCCCGAGTGCCATGATTTCAGATCCGAACCTATTATGTTTTCATGAATATATGTGAGTTCTTGATCCTATCTTGCAAGTCTATAGTCACGTACTATGTGTTATGATCCGGCAACCCCGAAGTGACAATAATCGGGACCACTTCCGATGATGATTGTAGTTTGAGGAGTTCATGCATTCACTATGTGTTAATGCTTTGGTCCGGTACTCTATTAAAAGGGGGCCTTAATATCCCTTAGTTTCCGCTAGGACCCCGCTGTCACGGGAGGGTAGGACAAAAGATGTCATGCAAGTTCTTTTCCATAAGCACGTATGACTATATTCGGAATACATGCCTACATTACATTGATGAATTGGAGCTAGTTCTGTGTCACCCTATGTTGTGACTGTTACATGATGAACCACATCCGGCATAATTCTCTATCACCGATGCATTGCCTACGAGCTTTTCATTTATTGTTCTTCGCTTATTTACTTTTCCGTTGCTATTGTTACAATCACTACAAAATACCAAAAACATTATTTTTGCTATCGTTACCTTTTGCTACCATTACCACTACTATCATATTACTTTGCTACTAAATACCTTGCTGCAGATATTAAGTTTCCAGGTGTAGTTGAATTGACAACTCAGCTGCTAATACTTGAGAATATTCTTTGGCTCCCCTTGTGTCGAATCAATAAATTTGGGTTGAATACTCTACCCTCGAAAAATGTTGCGATCCCCTATACTTGTGGGTTATCACATTGCGAGTGGGTGTATAAAATTAAAAGGAAGTCTGATGGAAGTATAGACACATATAACACTAGGTTATTAGTTGCAAAAGGTGATAAACAAAGGTTTGGTATTGATAATGAGGATACCTTCAGTCATGGTGTTAAAGCAGCTACTATTCAACTTGTACTGTCCATTATTGTTTCCAGAGGTTGGAGGTTAAGGGAGTTGGATGTTCAAAACGTGTTTCTTCATGGTGTTATGGAAAAAGAGGTTTTTATGTGGCAGCCACCAGGTTAATAGAACATAAACACACCTCATCATTTTGCAAGTTAGATAAAGCTTTGTATGGTTTGAAACGGCCCCCAAGAGCCTGGTACTCAAGGTTGAGCACACAATTACAACAACTTGGGTTTACACCATCTAAAGCTGGTACCTCACTATTCTTCTACAATAAAGGCAATGTTACTATATTTGTTCTGGTATATGTTGATGATATAATTGTTGCTAGTTCAAGTCCAGATGCCACTAGCTACTTGCCCGATTAAGGATTTAAAGATAGAGTTTGCTCTTAAAGATTTGGGAGATCTTCATTACTTCCTTGGTATAGAGGTCAAACAGGTGAAAGATGATATACTTCTGTGACAGGAAAAATATGTCAATGACATTCTTAGGAGAGTAGGATTGGAAAACTACAAGCCTGTAAATACACCAATCTAAATTTAGAAAAACTCACCACTGATAATGGAGAAGCACTTGGACCTGAGGATGCAACAAACTACATGAGTGTTGTAGGTGCATTACAATATTTAACCCTTACACGTCCTCGTATTTATTATTCTGTAAACAAAGTGTGTCAGTATTTACATGCACCTACCACATTCACTAGACTACAGTTAAAAGAATTGTGAGATATCTCAGATTTTCAGGGGAGCTTGGACTCAAAATTGTCAAGTCTCCTTCCATGCTTGGGTCTGCCTATTCTGATGCATATTGGGTAGGGTGTGCTGATGACAGAAGATTCACATGTGAATTTGTTGTGTTCCTGGGAACAAATGTTATATAATGGAGTGCAAGAAAATAAGGTACAGTCTCAAGGTCAAGCACCGAGGCTGATTATAAAGCTCTAGCAAATGCTACAAACTGAAGTCATGTGGATTCAGACTTTACTTTATGAGCTTGGAGTCAAAACTCCACGAGCTGCAAGATTATTATGGTGTGATAATATTGATGCAACCTATCTTTCAGCTAATCCTGTTTTCCATGCACACACTTTGTCAGAGAGAGAGAGAGAGAGAGAGAGAGAGAGTAGCTCGCAACTTACTTACATACGGTTCATTTCCTACCAATGATCAACTAGCTGATGGCTTCACAAAACCTCTTACCTTTCGAAGACTCGATGAGTTCAAGTACAATCTCAACCTTGGTGTTCCTTAGGTTTAGATTGAGGGGGAGTTTTGAAATACAATTGTGTTCAGATAGGACTAGTGTTTAAATTCTATAAATCTCTCCTATCCCTTCTTTTGTTTATCTCCTCCTCTACAGACGTTCTTTGTAACTCTCCATCAAATCGATCAACTTGTAAGCCACAACATCACATATATAATTACATTGCGGCCCGAGAAAAAGGATTCTTTGTTTTTCGCATTATTTTACAAAACTACTCATGAATTGGAACTACTCGGGGCCTGAAGGCCAAGTCTCCGCGATATATTCATATATCTCGTAGGCGAGATGCGCCACCTCGATGATGTTACTCCAATATTCAAATCATGTGAATTCGATCTTGTCTTATTGATTGGGGTATCTAAAGAGAAACGCCCGCCATGGTACAAAAGATTCCACAATTTTCATAAGTTTAGGCATTGACCTTATCCGAGTCCGGTAGTCGCCAATAAAATTGCTTGCATCCACTAGCAAGCTTTTGTTAATCACAAGGTCAACTTGTGGTGTGTACTTATTTGCCAACCACTTGAAGATCACTAATCATCCTTGGCATTGCCGATGGTTCTATACAAATAGGTGACAGATTCTCTCAAAAGCTGAGAGCTATAAGCCTATAATCGACAGTCAAATCTCAGACGCCGGAGAACGGAGATGGCAAGCAACTCGCGCGTCCGTGTCTTGAGCCGGAGCACCGTGAAGGCGTTAGGCTCCTCCGCCACACCCGCACCACCGCGCGTCCTCGCAGTCTCCAACCTCGACCTGCTGCCCCAGAACATCCCCGTCTCGCTCTTCTGCGCCTACCGGAGGCCCTCCTCCGGCGCCGTCTTCCGCGACGTCGTCGCGGCCTTCGAGGCGAAGCTGCCGTCCCTGCTGGATCACTTCCTCCCCCTGACCGGCCGCATCGTCGTCGACCCGCGGTCCGGGCGCCCGGAGATGCTGCACTGCGACAACCAGGGCGCCGAGCTCGTCCTCGCCGAGTCCGGCGTGGCCCTGGCGAGCCTGGACTACGGCCACCTTGGCGCGTCGCTGGCGGAGGTCGGCGTCCCCGTCAAGTACGACGCCGGCGTCGCGCTTTCGGTGCAGCTGGTGTCCTTCGCCTGCGGTGGGTTCGCCATAGCGTGGGCCAGCAACCACGTGCTCATGGACGGCTACTCGCTGTGCATTATCGCCACCGCGTGGTCAGAGCTTGCGCGAACCGGGGCGGTCGTCTCCGTCGCCCCGAACCACGACCGCTCCGTGTTCCGCCCACGCGCTACGCCGTCCTACGGCCCCTCCTTCGGCGAGCAGTTCACGCCGCTGGACGGCGCGCACCTCGTCAACGCCCTGACCACCCAGTGCTCCTTCGTCGAGCGCACGTACTACGTCGAGGCGCGGGACCTCGAGATGCTGCGCTCTCAGGCGAGCCAGGACGGTGTGGTGGCCACCCGCCTCGAGGCGCTGTCCGCGTACCTGTGGAAGGCCTTCGCCGCCGTCGTGGGCGCGTCCGACGAGAGCTGCCGCATGGGCTGGTGGGTGAACGGGCGGCGCCGTCTCTCCGCGCCGAGGTACAGAGCGGCGATGCGGGACTACGTCGGCAACGTCACCACGTTCGCGGTGGCTGAGGCGGGCGTGGAGGACACCCGCCGGCGGTCGCTCCAAGACATCGCGTCGACGGTGCGCGAGACGATCAGGTCCACGGCCACGGACGAGCACTTCCAGCAGCTGGTGGACTGGGTGGAGGAGCACATGGCTACCAAGTACGTCGAGACGGCCTGCGTGGGGTTGGGTAGTCCGGCGCTGAGCGTGACGTCGTTCGCGACGTTCAGTTTGGACACCGACTTCGGCTTCGGTCGCGCCGCGCTGACGATGCCCACAGGGGAGGACTGCGGGAGGCTGTGCAGTGGCTTCGTGCAGATCATCGCGCGCCCGGGAGGCGACGGCTGGCTTGTCGCCACGTACGTCTGGCCGAGGCTCGCCGCCGCGCTTGATTCCGACGACCGGCGCATCTTCAAGCCTCTGACCGCTGACTACCTCGGCCTCGGTCAGTATAGCCGTCTCTGATCGCAGGGATGACGCTCATCGCACAGCGTCAACCATTACCCACGCTGAATAAACTACATGTTCGATCTGTTTTCGGAGATATACTTTGCATGCTTATTGGATTGCGCAACTCTACAATTTCACGAAAGATAGTCGTCGAGATATTAAATCTTTGGGTTTTTTTAGGGCACATCTAAATCTGCTAAGTTATTGCACATTCAAGTGACCAAATCAGGAGCGACTACAACCCAGTCTACTGAAATAAAATTGGGTCAATCGACTAACCCAAAATTGTTTCAGTCGAGCCTCCTGTTGGATGACGTCCTCACGTGACGAGCTACCATATCCATTTATGCATATTTGTACATAGTCCTACCCTACGTGTATGGTACTTCTACATAGTTTTGCCCCTAACTAGCAGTTCCTAAAAGCACATCTGCACATGAGCTGGCGTAGCATGTTGGGTGAAAAGCTACCTGCATGCTCGGGCATATCCGACTACACATAAAACAAACAATGATAGAAAATCGCACACGGTTGGCACGGAAATTGCTTTGTTTCATAATACACAAAGGGAATATGTATGTGGCAATCCAAATCGTTTTTGCAAAACTGCCAACCCACTTGGATGCCGTCCGTTTGTAGATGCCGAGGTCGCGATCTCACCACTCAGGTGCTGGAAACACAGAAGATGGAGTTGAGATGTACGTATTTACGCATGTATGCCACCGCTAAGTGAACCCAGCGTATCGATTCGCTTGATCAAAGTCGTGCACCATGCCGCGATAAGATGGAAACTTTTGTTCGCCGCAGTCGCCACTCGCCAATACTCTGCATTCGTCCACCTCAATCCCATGGCTCGTCCTCGAGCCGACCGCCGGCCGGGCCGATCGTCCCCGTCGACCTCGCCATCGATGCCCAGTAATTCGATCTGATCTCAACTCCGTTGCTCGCCCTCAACCTCACCTCTGCTCATACGCCGCCGGCTTGGTCGCTTTTCCCGTCGAGCTGACCTCCGAGCTCATCCTTGTCTAGGTTCTCATCCGTGCTCATTCCTGTCCTGCTTATTTCTTTAAGATCAGCGAGCAGACTCCTCCTTCTACATACGTCCGAGCTCGTCCTTGTCTTGCTCATCCCATACAATATCAGCAGTAGTCTGAAGGTGTAGGTGCGGAAGCTAGACATCACCTTCATGGACTGATAGGCCCGGGCGCTGGCTGCAGCCCTCCAGTGCATCAACCGTAAGGTATAGATTCTAGGTAGGTGACTTTTCTGAATTTTTTTTGCGGGTGGACTTTTCTAAATTCTGATGTACTAGTAGATAATAAGCTGCCTAAATGTGCCTCGATCCTGGTGTGCAAAAATGATTGATACATGCACGGATGTAGCACATGTATCAGTGGCATAACCACATTATTATGATCTATTGCTAATCTGCCTTGATAGAACAGACTGTAATCAAGATTATTTGCCATTGTTCTTTTTCCCAAAGTTTGTAGTGCCGTCTGACTGAGTATGGTTTCTTCCATACATCTGGACATGATTCAGTTTAGTCATCCATACGGTACTCAACAATTTTGATTGTCTTCGACGTGCACATGATTAGCTCATAGTTTATATAGTGAATTAAATTTATGTTGTGAACAAGAAAATGAATGTACAACCTCTGTTCTGGATGTGGCCTTCTCATACCATCCTGCTGCTAGTTCAAAGAACCATCCAATATTGGATGGTGACATTTTTCATCTAGTACATATGCAGAACCTGCATAAGTCTTCTATAAAGTAACATGTTTACATCAGAATCTTTGTTGTGAGAGTACTTGACCTGGGTTAGCATCTTAGCATGACATTCTAAACAAGCAAAATTGTATTTTATTCATTTCTGCTTAAGGTGCCATGAACATATGTTGCCCATATTAACCATGTTCATATTCTGTTGTATTTGTTGAAAAAGTACACAACAGTAACTTTTGTGTAAATAACACGGTAATATGCACACCGTAGAGCTGATAATGTAGGTGCAAACGCCGCGGTATTTTTGGACCCGAGAAAATTTTTGTTAAAAACATACACATTGTAAATTCTTTGTAAGTAGCATGATAATATATGCACCACGTCATAGATAGCTTAGGTACACATAGATAGCTTAGGTACAAACACGGTGGTAACTTTCTTCATGGGGAAGAGAATTGTTGAAAAGATACCCGGTAAAATTTGTGGAAATAGCATGAGGATATACGTATCACAGACATGATAACTTAGGTACGAAACACCATGGTAAGATCTTTTTTTGAAAATATACACATGGTAAATTAAGTTTAAATATAGCATGATAATATATGCACCGCAAATCTGAGAACTTGGTGAAAACACCATGGTAATTTGAACCCGACCAAAAAAAATTGTTGAAACATGCCCCTGTAACTTATGTAAAAACAGCAATATATGAACTACATACCCAATACTTTACGCATGACTTTGACCAAAGAGGGGAAAATGTTATTGACAAAATACCACTGAAAACTTATGGGAAAATAGCACGATAATGTGCGAACCGCATTCCCGACAATTTACGTAGAAACACCGTGGTAACTTTGATCAAGGGGGAAAATAGTAGTTGAAAAACATAGCCCCGATGACTTATGTGAAAATAGCACGGTAATGTACAAACCACATATCCGATAACTTGCGTAGGAACGTCTCGGTAACTTTTACCAAGGAGGAAAAAAAGTTGTTTGAAAAATATACCCCTAGTAACTTATGCGAAAATAACCCGATAATATACGAACCACATACACAATAACTTATGTACAAACACCATGGTAAGTTTAACCAAGGAGAGAAAAATGTTGTTGAACACCCCCCCCCCCCCCTCGGTAACTTGTGTGAAAATATCATGGTAATATACAACCACCGCGGTAACTTTGACCAAGGAGGGGGAAAAGTTTTTGAAAACATACCCCCTCACTAACTTATGTGAAAATTGCACTGTAATATATGAACCATATACCTGATAACTTACGTAAAATCACTGGGGTAACTTTGACGAAGTCGGATTTTTTTTGTCGAAAAATGTAACCACAGTAACTTATGCGAAAATAACATGGTAATATAGGAACACATACCCGATAATTTACATGCAAAGACCGTGGTAACTTTGACTGAGGAGGGGGTCAAAGTTGCTGAAAACATACGTACAAACACCATGTACAAACCGCATACCTGATAACTTACGTACAAACACCATGTTAACTTTGATCAAGAGGGAAAAAAGTTGTTGAAAAACATAACTCTGCTAACTTATGTGAAAATAGCACGATAATATACGCGTCACGTACCCGATAACTTATGTACAAACACCGTGATAAGTTTGACCAAGTTGGGAAAAGTTGATGAAAAACATATCCCAATAACTTATGTGAAAAATACCATGATAACTTGCATATCATAGGTGTCGTAACTTTTGAACCCCAAAAAGAAGTCGTCGAAACATACCAATATGAAATCTACTTTTGAAAATCTCGTCGCCATGAATCTTTTATGTGAAAATGATTTTTTGCGTTGTACCGATGGTTGAGCTACAAAACATTTTAAATTTTCAGAATAAGGACAATCTAGAATGATATCAACTTTTGTGTACTCTTGTGTAGACATGCATGTGCATGTGGAAATGGTGGGAGAACCATTTTTATGCCCCTAGTAACTTATGTGAAAATACCACGATAACTTGCATATCACAGACGTGATAACTTATGTAGCCCAGACGTGGTAACTTTTGACCCCTAGAAAAAGTCGTCGAAACATACCAACATGCACTAGTAGAAAACAGGGCTTTGGTCCAGGCCGGGTCAGCCCATTAGTCCCGGTTCAGTTCAGAACCGGGACCAATGTGGGCATTGGTCCCGGTTCGTGAGCCCAGGGGGCCGGCCGGGCCACGTGGGCCATTGGTCCCGGTTCATCTGGACCTTTTGGTCCCGGTTGGTGGGATGAACCGGGACCAATGGGCCTCGCTCCTGGCCCACCACCATTGGTCCCCGTTGTTGGCTTGAACCGGAACCAAAGGCTCCCTTTAGTCCCGGCTCATGTCACCAACCGGGACCAATGAGGTGCCTATATATACCCCTCGCTCGCGAGCAGAGCACCCCAGTGCTCTGTTTTTCTCTGGCCGAGGGGGAGAGGGCTTGGTGGTGCTCTAGCTCACCTTCTATGCACACAAGGTGTTCGATGGAATGCCCGAGCCACACTACTTAAGCTTTCTCCTCTCCAAGCTCGACCTCCAATCTCCGTTTTCCATAATATTTGTCTAGGTTTAGCGGTCTGTCACGTCCCGTCCCCGTCTTCACCGCCGTCGATCACCCGCGCCGAGCTCATCGCCGGCACCACCGTGGTGAGCCTCTTGTTCTTATCTTCTTTCTAAAAGGAAAATTATTCTTACTTGTATGTTTACATAGATACTTGTATTATTTTGTTACTTTTATTATTGCATCCTGTATAGTGCGATGGTTTTGGTATCCGCCCCCGTCGGCCCTCGTCCTGTCTATGATTCAGATGTGGTATATATATTATCTTTATAACTATTGGTTCATTTATTGTTTATGAAAATTATGCCGACCAACGTGACATAGATTTTATTTATGTAGGATGTATGTGAATCGGAAATGCCAACCGACCCTATTGTCGAGAGGTTAAATTTAGTTGAAGAAGAAAACAATTTGTTGAAGGAAAAAATAAAAAAATTGAGGAGGAGAAGATGATATTGGAGTTGCATGTTGCGGATGTCGTCGATGATCACAAGATCAAGATGGATGCAATGCGCTTGAAGATTAGAAAGATTAGAAAATATGCCATTCATACTGAGGCTTGGTATCATTATGCCGTTGGATCAATTGTTACCTTGGTTGCGATTATGATCGCATTTGTTTCCGCATTGAAATGTTTTACATAGTTTCAATGTATGGTTTAATTAATTAGATGCTCTGGAGAGCTATATGTTGTTAGATGAGAACTATGTATGCACTTTGGTTTTAATGTGATGATGAACTTCTATTAATTTGGACACTTAATTATATATAATGCACGCAGATGAACCGGCAATGGATGTACGGTGACAGACACACCTACGAGTACATTAAGGGCGTGCATGAGTTTCTCGATGCGGCTGAGGCAAACAAGCAGAATGGTTTTATGTGTTGTCCATGCACTGAATGTGGGAATACGAGATCTTACTCTAAACGGAAAATCCTTCACTCCCACCTGCTCTACAAGGGTTTCATGCCACACTATAATGTTTGGACGAGGCACGGAGAAATAGGGGTTATGATGGAAGACGGCGAAGAAGAAGAGTACGATGACAACTATGTGCCCCCTGAATATGGTGATGCTGCAACGGGGGGAGCGGGTGAAGATCAAGAGGAACCAGACGATGTGCCCAATGATGCTGCAACGGGTGAAGCTGCTGAAGATCCCAGACGATGTGCCCGATGATGATGATCTCCGCCGGGTCATTGTCGATGCAAGGACGCAATGCGAAAGTCAAAAGGAGAAGCTGAAGTTCGATCGCATGTTAGAGGATCACAAAAAAGGGTTATACCCCAATTACGAAGATGGCAACACAAAGCTCGGTACCGTACTGGAATTGCTGCAGTGGAAGGCAGAGAATGCTGTGGCTGACAAAGGATTTGAGAAGCTACTGAAAATATTGAAGAAGAAGCTTCCAAAGGATAACGAATTACCTGACAGTACATACGCAGCAAAGAAGGTCGTATGCCCTCTAGGATTGGAGGTGGAGAAGATACATGCATGCCCTAATGACTGCATCCTCTACCGCGGTGCATACAAGGATCTGAACGCATGCCCGGTATGCGGTGCATTGCGGTATAAGATCAGACGAGATGACCCTGGTGATGTTGACGACGAGCCCCCAGGAAGAGGGTTCCTGCGAAGGTGATGTGGTATGATCCTATAATACCACGGTTGAAACGTCTGCTCAGAAACGAAGAGCATGCCAAGTTGATGCGATGGCACAGTGAGAACCGAAAGAAAGATGGGAAGTTGAGAGCACCCGCTGACGGGTCGCAGTGGAGAAAAATCGAGAGAAAGTACTGGGATGAGTTTGCAAAGGACCCAAGGAATGTATGGTTTGCTTTAGGCGCGGATGGCATTAATCCTTTCGGGGAGCAGAGCAGCAATCACAGCACCTGGCCCGTGACTCTATGTATGTATAACCTTCCTCCTTGGATGTGCATGAAGCGGAAGTTCATTATGATGTCAGTTCTCATCCAAGGCCCTAAGCAACGAGGCAACGAAATTGATGTGTACCTAAGGCCATTAGTTGAAGAACTTTTACAACTGTGGAATGGAAACGGTGTACGTACGTGGGATGAGCACAGACAGAAGGAATTTAACCTTAAGGCATTGCTGTTCGTGACCATCAATGATTAGCCCGCTCTCAGTAACCTTTCAGGACAGACAAACAAAGGATACCACACATGCACGCACTATTTAGATGACACTGAAAGTATATACCTGGACAAATGCAGGAAGAATATGTACCTGGGCCATCGTCGATTTCTTCCGACCAACCATCAATGTCGAAAGAAAGGCAAGCATTTCAAAGGCGAGGCAGATCACCGGAAGAAGCCCTCCATGCATACCGGTGATCACGTACTTGCTATGGTCAATGATTTACACTACGTAATCTTTGGAAAGGGTCCCGGTGGACTAGCTGTTCCGAATGACGCTGAGGGACACGCACCCATGTGGAAGAAGAAATCTATATTTTGGGACCTACCCTACTGGAAAGACCTAGAGGTCCGCTCTTCAATCGACATGATGCACGTGACGAAGAACCTTTGCGTGAACCTGCTAGGCTTCTTGGGCGTGTATGGGAAGACAAAAGATACACTTGAGGCACGGGAGGACCTGCAACGTTTGCACGAAAAAGACGGCATGCCTCCGAAGCAGTATAAAGGTCCTGCCAGCTACGCTCTTACGAAAGAAGAGAAAGAAATCTTCTTTGAATGCCTGCTCAGTATGAAGGTCATGACTGGCTTCTCGTCGAATATAAAGGGAATAACAAAAATGCCAGATAAAAAGTTTTAGAACCTAAAGTCTCATGACTGCCACGTGATTATGACGCAACTGCTTCCGATTGCATTGAGGGGGCTTCTACTGGAAAACGTCCGATTAGCCATTGTGAAGCTATGTGCATTCCTCAATGCAATCTCTCAGAAGGTGATCGATCCAGAAATCGTACCAAGGCTAAGGAGTGATGTGGCGCAATGTCTTGTCAGTTTCGAGCTGGTGTTCCCACCATCCTTCTTCAATATCATGACGCACGTCCTAGTTCATCTAGTCGACGAGATTGTCATCCTGGGGCCCGTATTTCTACACAATATGTTCCCCTTTGAGAGGTTCATGGGAGTCCTAAAGAAATATGTCTGTAACCGCGCTAGGCCAGAAGGAAGCATCTCCATGGGCCATCAAACAGAGGATGTTATCGGGTTTTGTGTTGACTTCATTCCTGGCCTTAAGAAGATAGGTCTCCCGAAATCGTGGTATGAGGGGAGACTGACTGAAAAAGGCACTCTTGGAAGAGACTCAATAATATGCAGGGATGGATATTCTTGGTCTCAAGCACACTACACAGTTCTACACAACTCTACCTTGGTGACCCCGTATGTCGAAACACCCGGAGCAGTGCGACGACTGGATTACATGTGAACACATCAGGACTTTCAGCAGTTGGTTGGAAACACGTCTTAGAGGTGACAACACTGTTTGTGATGAGTTGTACTTGTTGTCCAGGGGACCATCTTTGACTGTATTGACTTACAAAGGATACGAGATAAATGGGAATACATTTTACACGATCGCCCAAGATCAAAAGAGCACCAACCAAAACAGCGGTGTCCGCTTTGATGCAGCAACCGAGAGCGGAAAGGACACATATTATGGTTACATAGTGGAGTTATGGGAACTTGACTACGGACCTGATTTTAAGGTCCCTTTGTTTAAGTGCAAATGGGTCTATCTGTCAGGCGGTGGGGTACAGGTAGACCCACAGTACGGAATGACAACAGTGGATCTGAAAAATCTTGGGTACACTGACGAACCGTTCGTCCTAGCCAATGATGTGGCACAGGTTATCTATGTGAATGACATGTCTACCAAACCGAGAAAAAGAAAAGATAAGGAAGCGAATACATCATACGATGAGCCAAAGCGCCACATAGTTCTTTCTGGAAAAAGGGACATCCTGGGAGTGGACGGCAAGATAGACATGTCTGAAAATTATGAAAAGTTTCATGAAATTCCTCCCTTCAATGTCAAGGCTGACCCAAGCATCCTGATAAACAATGAAGATTATCCATGGTTACGGCGCAATAAGCAAATGACACAAGCGAAGAAAAAGTGAAGACTTTCTCCCGCAACTATTATGATGATACCATGCCAACTTTGTAACACACGAACATGCTACCATTGTCCGTTTTGTACATGCACATGCTATGTGGGTGAAATTATGATACCATGCAACTTTCAACTTTTTCAGAGTTCATTTGAAATGCTTTCATGTCTTATGGTTCGGCCCTCGTAATACCATGACCATTAGTCCCTGGCCCATGCCAACTTTCAACTTTCAACTTTCTAAAACTAATGGCACTAACAGAAAGTTTATAATTTTGCTCCTCGCCCCTGGCCCGTGACCATTAGTCCCGGTTTGTGCCACAAACCGGGACTAAAGGGTTGGTCCTCGTTGCGGGCAGAGTTTAGTCCCACCTCACCAACCGAAGGGGCCTCGCACCGGTTTATAAGCCCTTCCCTCTCTGCCTAGTTGAGCTCCTCGCAAAGTGAAAATAGATGCCCTAATAGAGAAAAGTTTAACCTAAATTCATAGTGAATTTCTCTGAAATTCATAGAAATTTACTATGAATTTAGGTTGAATTTCTCTATAAGCGCATCTATTCTCATTTTTTTAGTAAGTTAATCACAAACTTATGATTCAAACAATTTTCAAAGAATTCAAATTTTAACTATTCAAATTTGAAAACTAATGGCACTAACAGAAAGTTTATAATTTTTCTAAAACTAATGGCACTAAGAGAAAGTTTATAATTTTGCTAACCTAAAAGCAAACAGAATTAAAAATTAAAGCAAAAAACAAAAGAAAATAAATAATGCAAAAAACAAATCAAAAAAACAGGAAAAAAAACTATTTTTATAGTAAAGTTAATCACAAAATAAAATGGCACTAACAGAAAGTTTATAATTTTTCTAAAACTAAAAGAAAAAAGAATAAAAAAATAAAGCAAAAAACAAACAAAAATAAATAATGCAGAAAACAAAAAAAAACTGGAAAAAAATAGCAACAATAAGTATTTTGTTGTAAGTAGAAACAAAATAAAATAAATAAAGCAACAAAGAAAACAAAAAAACAAAAAAAGTGTTTTCAAATTTGAAAACTAATGGCATTAACAAAAAGTTTATAATTTTTCTAAAACTAAAAGCATAAAGAATTAAAAAATAAAGCAAAAAACAAAAGAAAATAAAATAAATAAAGCAACAAAAAAACAAAAAAATGCCACCTACTAGGCCCCCACGGCCTGAATACGACTAGAAACCCATCAAAGGGCCAGGATTCAGGCCCGCAGGAGGCCCAGTAGGCCCACAGGCATAGCAGTGAGAATTAGGCCCGTAGGCCTGCAATGGAGAGAAGCTCGAGAGGGGTGCCTCAGTGGGGCTTATAAACCACTGCGCACCCCTCTCAACTAGCGAGGTGGGACTAAACTTTCGACGCCGCAGCCGCACAAGGCCTTTGGTCCTGGTTGGTGGCACCAACCGGGACTAAAGGGGGGCATTGGTCACGGTTCGTGGCACCAACCGTGACCAATGCCCTGTCTATATAAGCCACACTTGTGAAAATTTTGGTTTAGTTTCTTCGATCCCGCCCCGACGACGCCGCCAGGCTGCCCTTCTGCTCGCCTCGCCGTCGCCGTCGTTGCCCCTGCCCCGCCCCCGAGCGCGCCCTGCCTCGCCGTCGTCGCCGGCCGCCCGTCCGCCGCCCCCGAGCATCCCCTGCGCCGCCGAGCCCGTCCGCCGCCCCCGAGCACCCTCTGCGCCTCACCATCGCAGCCGTTACCCCTGCCCCGCCCCCAAGCGCGCCCTACCTCGCCATCATCGCCGGCCGTCCGTCCGCCACCCCCGAGCACCCCGTGCGCCCCCGAGCCCGTCCGCCGCCCCCGAGCGTGCCCCGCCGTCGCCCTCGCCCTCGCCGACCCCGAGGCCGTCCTCATCGTCATCGCCCCCGACGCCGGCCGCCCGCGTCTCCTCCCCGATCCCTCCGGGAGAGGTAGCTACCGCCCCATCCTCCCCCCTTCCTTCCTTCCCTGCTCCTTAATTTGCATAATACTGTAGATGTATGTATGATGAATTTTGATATTTTTTTGTTCATATATAATGTAGATGCATGTCTATGTATGTATGGAATGATATCGATGGATGTATGTATATAGAACATTCGTAGAAAATATGACGAATCCGATATGACCAATGTTCCCCTCCGGTTAACTCGGGAACACTAACTCTCTCGGAGAAAAAAATGTTATCGGGGAAAAAAATGTTATTGGGGTCGAGGGTCGTCGAACATGAGAGGAAGAAGAGGATAGAAAAGAAGAGGAAGAAGAAGAAGAAAAAAAGAGGAGAAGAAAGAATAGAGGAGCTTCTCCTCTATTCTTTCTTCTCCTCTTTTTTTTCTTCTTCTTCCTCTTTTTTTTATCGGGAACGAGGGTCGTCGAGGGTCGCCGAGCAGTAGAGGAAGAAGAGGATAAAAAAGAAGAGGAATAAAAATAAAAGAGAGGGGTCGACGGTCGCCTAGGGGTCGAGGGTCGAGAGGGGGTCTAGGGTCGCCGAGAGGGGAGAGGAAGACGAGGAGAAATAAATAAGAAGAAGAAAAAAGAAGAGAAAGAAGAGGAGAAGAAGAAAGGAATAGAGGAGAAGAAGAGAAAAATAGAATATATATTCTATTTTCTCTTTTCTCCTCTATACCTTTCTTCTTCTCCTCTTTTTTTTCTTCTTTTTTTTCTTCGACACGTGGGGGGGGGGGTCGAGAACGTCGGACATTCATAAGAGAGGCAAGGAAGAAGGGGAAGAAGAGGGAGAAGAAGAGGAGAGGAAGAAGAGGAAGTCTTCTCCTCTATTCTTTCTTCTCTTCTTTTTTCTTCTTCTTCCTATATGTATTAGTTTTTTTATTTAGGTTGTTAATTAGTAGATATTAATTTTGTTCATATATGTATGGATGCATGTGATATGTATGCATGTATGTATGTATGTATCGGGTATGTCGTTGTCGATATACCCCCTACTCGATAACTTCGACATGAGGGGGTCGGGAGGGGGTCTAGGGTCGCCGAGGGGTCGAGGGTCGTCGAACCTGAGAGGAAGAAGAGGATAAAAAAGAAGAGGAAGAAAAAAAAAGAGGAGAAGAAAGAATAGAGGAGTTAAGAAGAAAAAAAAGAGGAGAAGAAAGAATAGAGGAGTAAGAACTCCTCTATTCTTTCTTCTCCTCTTTTTTTTTCTTCTTCCTCTTCTTTTTTTATCCTTGAAGCGTTGTCGAGGCCACCCCAAACCCTAGAGAAGCAGCGTCGAGGCCACTAATTAATATTAGTTCTACGTTTGCCACTAATATATCCATCTGTCATGTTTGAATAATAATTGCCATGTTGTCAATATTTGTAGAAACTATGGACACCGCCCGAGACGAAGTACAAGAAGAGTTGTTGGGGGACATAATCGCACGAGGAAGTGATTCCGTCTGCTCGTTGTTTCTCAACGACACCGATGGTCTGGAAGCAGATGGCTATGATTATGATGGCGCCGGTGACCTAATGCCGGTGCAAGAAGGAGACCGTGAGGACGGCTCCGGTGACCCAATGCCGTTGCAAGAAGGAGACCGTGATGACGTCTCCGGTGACCGAACCGAGTCCGGCCAGGTATATATATTAGTTAAGCTTCTGCTGACTAGCTAATTGATGCATTCATTGTTTTGGTATGTACATATTAATTAAGTCTTTGTTCTTTTTTCTAGCCCTCTGGATCGAGCACAACGTCGGTAAAGAGACGAGGCCCGAAGAAAAAGTTGAGCTCGGATGAAAAGTTTGAGATCATAGCAATCACGCCCGACGGCCAACCGATTGAACCCCTCCGGACAAAGAGCGCATTTGTTGCTCAGTGCGGGGTTTTGGTTAGTGACAAGATCCCGATCAGCATCCAGCAATGGTTAAAGCCGGCTACAGAAGACCCTGAGGTGTCTTATGTCAATGATATGCAGAAAAATGATCTTTGGACTGAGCTGAAGTCAAATTTCACCCTACCGCCAGAGGATGATCCAGAGAAGCCAGTTAAAGAGCAATTAATCAAGTCTTTTTCTCTTAAGAGGATGGCAGAACAATTCAGGAGGTGGAAGAAAGAGCTGAATAAGTTTGTCGAAAATAATGAGACACCAGAATTCAAGGGCAGATATGAGAAGATCAGAGATCACTGGCCCGCATTTGTGGCCCACAAGACATCGGAAAAGAGTAAGAAGATGTCGGTGACAAACAAGCAAAATGCTGCGAAGAAGAAGCATCACCATCGCACGGGG